>NC_134489.1:91321315-91621315 GCF_040206685.1 Ascaphus truei
ACATTGGGGTTTTTCATGTTCCTGGCACCTCGATAAAAGTCACATTAAAAAGAATACTTCATGTGTGGTGTGGCCTCTTGTTGCGACTGTCCAAACGAGGTATTTGGAAACCACATTAAATGCATATCAAGCGATTTTTCTCATAGCAGTTTCAGGGGTTTCATTTACAAAGGCAATAATTCAGTTACTGTACGTGGTATCAACGTATAGTGATTACCAAAACGGCCTGCAACTTTAAAATGCTTAGCCTACTCTGCTCTAATTTCTAGGCAAAGCCAATCATGTGATCTCTTTCCATTCTCCAAATGTCACCTGAGAGCTGTGATACATTTTGGGAGGGTTCCTGTGTGAGTGATGAGGATCAAAACCAAAGTGATCTCACTCTCTGGAGTGTTTTGGGTGTAGCCTAGGAGTGTGCCTTTCAAGTGAGGTAAATCCTCTTTGAAAAAGACTGATTGTGAACTGTATGCTGTTAAAAAAGCTGACATGAACAATCTGAAGCTGAATGCAGAAGTCATAATTATTTCCATAAACTGTTTTGACTTTACAAGCCACCATTTTTTTCATAGTGGACATGGTTTCACTATCTCCTTCTCTAACTCCTTTGTCGCAGGAGCTCCTGAACCTTCCGGCAGCGAAGGGATTACTTTAGTATAGTAAACATTTTGGACGTTTTTCTAAGGTTATTAAACAGTTCGCACAATAACGTCATCAAAACTTCAACTGCCTGTTGCAACCTACTTTTCATATGAGTTGAAAATGGAATACAAGATGCTTTCCGGTTCTGAGAGATATGTTTGTAATCAGGGTGTTTTTGAGGAACAAATGTTCATCCCAAAGCAGTGTGTTTACTACAATAGTGATCTCCTTACTACTAAGAGAAATATTCATTATTATACATACAACAAGTCGTTTTGATAAAAAGTAGGTGCTGTATTTTTAACATTATTTTTATGTCTTGTAAATGAGAAGCAGGTTCTTTAAATTTGATACAGCTTTCTATTTTAGACAATGCACCATTGTTAATATCCGTGCCACTTGTTAAGGTTTTGAACTTTAAACAGATGTAGGGGTTTACAGTTATCTTATGTCAGAAACACGTGGCTCCAGCTTTATTCATATAGAAGACACAGGCCCATATTTTCTAAGTGCTATTACAAAGGATACCTTTCAGGTGAGTGGGCCGTGAATTATCTGCAGCAAGGTGCAGGACCAGGCATTTTTTTTATTTGACTGTAGTTCCCTCTATTTATTTTATACACATTTATTTCATACATGCTTTTTACCCTTCCCTCCCCAATATTAGTTTTAGAACTATAGGTTTATTGGTATTAATTGTTGTTTTTGGTGAATAGATTTTTAGTTCTCTTTGGTTTTATATATTCAAATATTTTGCATATTCTATACTTAATATTATTCTTTATATTGTTTGATATGGAATATAAACATGATGCTAGTTAACTGCTAATTTATAATATAGTACTGTATATACTGTATAGTTATATTTATGACATGCACTAGCACTTCTGTTTTCATCTATACATGCTGCCGAAGACATTTGAACATGTATTTGTATTTAGAGCATAAGGGGTTGGTTCATATTTTAATATAAATGACTGTTGTATGAGTCCACTTTTATGCCGTTTGTAACCCCATAGAAAGTGAGGACAGACCTCTCGAAACACGTTGGGTGGCCGGAATGGTGTGCTGTGATCATCCCTTTTGGTGACACCAACCAATGCCAACACAGATGCAGTAAATGTGTGTAGATCGGTTCCTACGCCAGGAAGCATCACGGGAGGGCTAAGAAAGAGGAGGCTACTGTAGAGGCCCAGAAATATTGTTATACCAGAACCATACCCCACTAATGATGTGCCTAGCATCAGTGCTCCATTTGTCAATGCATTTAGTTTTGTTTAAATATCACTTCATTAAAGGAATTTACCTAATTGGAGATTGTGTGTGGGCTTCTGTTTGCTAGATTTGCATTGTTATTCTGCAAGAAGTCAGGGCAGAACTTCTAAAGGGAGCAGCACCATCCACCCACCATGGGACTGCTAATGTACTTTTATAAATGTATTTGTTTATACTACTTCTATTATCCAATTTTGGATTGGTATCTGACACCGAAGCACATTGCTGTTGTGATGTGGGCTACAATGTCTGTAACCTGCAACCTTTGTCAAAACCAATAAACACAAATAACATACATTTATATCTTTGGGAGAAATTTGAAATTCCCATAACAGCTTTCATTTTTAATAACTGACCTACATAATGCTTCTCAATTTGCAAAATGTTTTAGTGACATAATTTAAACTGTAATTCAGTTCAATGTGGGAGTGCCACTTATATCGCCCACAGGCCATAAAATGATCTGAGGTAGTGTGATGTATGTTATGAAATATTTAGAAATATCACAAAATGAACACCCTGGTTACAGTATGATGTCAGACCATTAGTAACGTCGAATATGCCAGGCCTGTGCTAGGTTACATGCTACAGTAAGGTCCATATACAGCTAGTGTAATGTTCCCCACAGGGATGAAGAACAGGAGCTCACATATTTTAATAGGAAGTTTGTATTTTCTTAGCAGGCTACACCCTTTTTACAATTTTGTCTCAAAATGATAAAATGCATACGTACACTGTAGGAGATATACACCATGTAATTTTAAGTAAACTAATGGATCCATCTGATGTTATTTAAGTCACTGGAATCATCCAAACAGTGACACTGTTTTAATAAAGCCCTCTTCTGCTTCTTCTGAAGCAGCACACACTTTTAAATGTATCATTTGAACAAGAAAGTTGAGAATAGACATCACCCATGTGCCCTCGATTCTTGGCCCTTTCGTGTTCTCCTTAACCACAATAAAAAGACATCTTAACTTGGGTTCAAAGGGCCACAGCCTTTAATTTATTTATAGCTAAATGGAAAAAACCAACAGCACACGTATTGTTAACTTGTATATGACCCGATAACATTTTAACTTTTCGTGGTATGACAAATGTTGCCCAAAATGTCTAAAAGTAGCCAAATTCACTGAGTTGTACGAAGGTTTCACTCACTCTCATGTGTCACGCAAAAAATAACCTACAGTAGTGTGATAAAGTCTGTTGGCCAGAAAGGAGCAAAGGGTCATTGCACAGCAGGATTATTACTACAAATCAAGAGACAGGGTGAATTACAAAGTTAATCACACGTCCTTCAAATTCTTATCCTTAGATATTGTGTAGGACTCTCTTCTTCAGTGCTTTACAAACCAATGTTTGTCATTTCCAAGTAAGTTATGCATTGTTATTATTATTGCTCTTGTAGTTGCTATTGTTGTTATATTATTATTGTAGCCATACAACCCCTGGCTACTAGATTCCCTGCCTAATACGCAAGTCCTGGTACCAGCACAGGCAGTGTTAGGGTTAAATCTGCCATATTGTATGTAAGAAGCTCCCTTGAGTGACAGGGGGGTGGCTTATGGCCTGGGTACTGCCCATGCAGAGCTGAGACCTGGAGCTCCTCCCCTGGTAACAAAAAGGAGCTGCAGTTCCAAATTTAGTGTGTATAGAAGTGTGGAGCCAGGGCCCTGGTTCACCTTCCTTCCCCTCCCTTAGGGGTGTGGGATTACCTACCCATACTCCACCAGGGAGTGTGAGAGTCAGGGATAGACCTTTGGGGCCTCAAGCCCTGGGGGTTGAGTCCAGGGACCAAGAGAAGAGCAAGCTGCGAAGTGACACTCTGCTGGGTTATGTAAGGTCCAGTGGGGGATAATCTCTCTTGCTATCAGAGAAGAGAGTGTACGGATGTATGCTCTATATGTTGGTATGTTTTCTCACGATCCAGGGGGAGCATGGGGGATAAAAACACACAAAAAATTCTAAGTGCAGATGTACAAAATGAATAGGAATATTCCCTAGTGAATCTTGGCTCCTATGTGCAGCCTACTCACAGAAAGATAGAGGTTTTCAAGCAGAAATGGCAGTGGATGGACTGTGGACAACCTCAGCAAGAAAAAAGAGTACGCACATAGCACAGATCAGATGATACAAACAATTTATGAAAGTCCTTAAAAATGCCCACTTACAGTGTTGCCAAATAAAAACAGCATGTAAGCTATGAATAGCTTTGGTGTGACCACTGGGAGCCATTCTGCAATAGTGTTGTCCACAGTCCATCCACTGCCATTTCTGCTTGAAAACCTCTATCTTTCTGTGAGTAGGCTGCAAATAGGAGCCAAGATTCACAAGGGAATATTTCTATTCATTTTGTACATCTGCACTTAGAATTGTTTTTGTGTGTTTTTATCCCCCATGCTCCCCCTGGATCGTGAGAAAACAGTTCTACATTTTGGGGAAGAGTGAAGACAACCCCACTGGAGGGTAGAAGCAGGGGGGTGACACTTTAATATTGTTCTTTGCACTTGCTTATTATTTTTGCACTATTATCACCTGAAGTCACAATTTAATTGTTTGATTAGTAAGCACTGTTTAGAGTGTTAGCGCCTCTTATATTCACCTACTTTGGCACATCTATATGTTGGTATGCCATTGCTGTACCATAAAAATAATATGTTTTATACTCCTGCCTGAGGCTGCAGTTCTTCGGGGAGAGGGTGAGAGTGTTTTCCACAGGGGACTGCAACTATCTGCGATAGGCCCTGTAGGAATGGAGGCGCTGTAACACCGAGAGAAGAACTATTTAAGCACCAAAATCCTGTCCTGTCTATCCCCAACAATATCGGTGGATGCTCAGGGCCTTCTTTGAGCTTAACAGGTAGCACCAACCGCAGGTAACAGCAGTGAATCTCCCTTAGGCTGGGGGAACATGTGATACATAATAATAATATTAAAAAGTGAGAGCTACAGAATAACTAGTTTATATGTTAGTTGTTAGAGGCTTCCAACCCAATTCTCGGTAGTCTGAGTCACACTGTATTTTTAAGTCGACCTGAGCACAGATTTTGGTCTATATATCAAGACAACACTGGAGAAGTTCTGAGGCAAAAGAAAATGCACCAGATGTATCAAATGAAAAAAATCCTATTGGTTTTCCCATAGATACTGTATGCACAATTTCTGGAAACTTTTGTACATAACCCCCTACAGTACGTATATTACCATATGTTTAGAAAGTCATTAGTTAATGCTAAAATCATGTGCTCCCGAGAGCGAACTTTGAAACTCCTAATACAGTACATACAAAAACAATAAATCAATAAATCAATTAATATTTTTGAAAGGCATTTTCAGAAAATGTGTCCTACCTTTTTCTCAAACTGTGTTTTTCTAACCTTAAATTGACCTGAGGCTCTTTAAATACATTACCCATATAAATTACACCTCAGCTGTTGCTCATAAGTAAGTTACAGTACCTGGAATCTATTTCTAAATCTCCAGTTGTGCAATAAAAGTGGTCACAGTTGCAAGGTCCCCACAACCTCTGTTTCGACTCACCAAGTCTGAAACATAAACCTAACAGCCCATTAAATAACTTGTCTATAAACACTTTCTACATTTCTGAACTTTTTAAATACCTATCATTTGAAAGAAAAGCTGTTCACGTGGTAGGAATACTGGAGAGGACATTTAAAATGAAAACAACATGAAGCGAATAAGGTTTTATGAGCTAATCTCATTAGACCTTTTATTGGAACTCCTGTTTACTAAAAGTTAATGTTAGAACATATTGAATTCTGTAGAAATACATTTGCATCTAATTGTATAAATTTCTATTAATTTTATCAAAATAAAACAACATATTATACCAAGTTCTTCATCCCTAAATATAAAAATAATACGTATTTTACTGATAAAAACACTAGGAAAAATCTTTAATTGTTACATATACAGATGTAGCCAGACTTTATGTTCCCACTACCAGGGGAACCCATAGGATCCTGACCGCGCTATACCCGCAGCAGTGGGGAATCTCTCTGTGGTGGGCTCATTTGGAAGAATGGACCCCCCACAGACAGCAGTGACTTCTTAGTGTCCCTGTAGCTGCAGTGTTTTGCTTTCCATCCCGTGGCTCGGGGGCCTGTAAATCAGGCTAAATCTGCATTATAATCCAATGGGATCTCCATATGTACACTGCCAAAATCAAGTTTAAATGAAGTGAGCACATGTTACAGTTCAATGGGGAAATCTAGGCCAAGATTCACTAAACATTGCAGATCCTTAGCTCACGCGAAGCCACATTTAAGTCTATACCCTGTAACTACTGACTGGGCAGAGAGAAAGTGAAGCATCCTTACACCACTGCGATTTGCGGAAGCTGTAAACCCTGGCACATGACTTGTGCTGGACCTACAACCCCCCATTCATCCTTTTGAAGGAACAAAACACACAACAACACATCTTTGGGGAAGAAAGGCCACCACTTTGGTAAATTATATCAACAACCAGATGATCTTACTAGGCTTTAGAGATAGGCAGCGTTTTTTGCCGATATTCGAATTCACTGTGAATGTGGAGTTTCTTCACAGCCGTAGATATTTTCGTGACTTGGTTTAAAAAAGAGACAATCGCCTACCTTCGTTCGAGTGTATGCAATACCGCCGGCCACCACCGCACATTCAATTTGTTTGCAAATGGTATGACATTCGTTTTGCCTCAGAAGTTACAGACCCTGAAGTATGGGTTGAGAGAGAGAAACAACACTTTGAAAGACACCTGTGCACAAAAAGGAGCACACCTGATATACCTGGATTACAGTATATACTAATAGATATATGCAAAGTATATTTCAATGATTCCTATTAGCATATATCCGAGGTATATTAGGTGTGTTTGAGCACTGGTGTCTCTCCATGTGTTGTTTCAAGGTGGGTTTGAGGGAATATATATAGCACTTGGGACTCTTGTAAAATAGGTCTCCTCTCCTCTATCCGCATGCGAACTAAGATTTTTTTCAGAACACTGCAAAGAATTTATTATTGATAATGGGGAACACTCTCCAAAAGGGACATGACCAGTGGTGAAAGTAGACCGGTACTATCCAGTACCTTGTAAAACAAAAACACAAGTGACATATACTGCTCTCTAATTATTAGGAAGGTGTGGATGGGATATGAATTCGTCCACAAATGCCTAGATTGGCACTGGGTGCATACAATGAGCTAGGAATGATAAAAGTATCAAAAATTAGAAAGAAAAGGTGTATTTGACACCTGTGCCTTCTAGCTAGAAGCTCATTTGTTGTAGCACTCCTGGGACAGTTAAAATATAACTTTTAATAAGTCTCACATAAAATAAAGTCAACAAATATAAACATACAAGAATACAATATTCATATAAGTTGGAAGGTTTGGCAGTGGTTGGGTGAGGGTTGAATGTAAAACCAAATAAGTGGTGTCCTAATTACTTATAGGTTAAAACACGTATGGAACAACCCAAAAACCCACAGATACAGATTGGTAAATTATCTCTGTGCTGTCTGGAAATGCGACACAATAAATATGCAATGTATCAAAATGCAGTCACTAACACAGCATACCGATCAAGCCAACCCATGATCGCTATATAGTAAAGTCCAACACTAGTACCTATCCTGATATACTAAAGATGGTAGAACAATGCCTGTAAAATTCACAGAATAGGTACATAGTAGTCTGTAACAATCTATATGGGGTGGGGTCTCACTCTCTTAAATTGATGTGGTGAATTTAACACAATCATGGGTTGGTGGTATGTGGATTAATTCCGTGTGTGACAACAATATTGCAATAACAAAAATATAGTAATTGACTATATAACCAGTGACTGAATCTGACAATGCATATAAAAGATACTTGCTGTGCAGTCAATTAATAGTTTGTAACTCAGAGAGACATGGCCATAAGTGAAACAGGCCTCCTAACGTGCAATACGTGATTAGTCAGTGCTAGTACATAGAACAGACAAGCCGCAGATTGTCTGCAATCGGATCCTCTAATGTTATGTCAGTCTAGAGCACCCGCAATCACAATGAGTGTTAAGCACACTTCTGAGTTAGGATGCACACGGAGGTGTTACATATAAATACAACGAACAGCATATAGCAGCCAGTAAAACGCATAACACAGGCAGCAAGCGTGATGACAAATGCAAAACGGCAATAATTGGCCCGCCGCCAGTTTCTTGTATATAACAGAGATCACAAGAGATACATGTTACCAGTCTATAACACTGCACGGCACCTTCCAAGCGACGTCACTACGCCGGACGCCCTACGCGTTTCCCTCCTACACGGAGGTTCGCCCCTGTGACTCTGGGAAGTCTCGTGAGATTCAGGGTTGATCCCTTTGACGTCACTTCCGGTTATGGACACAATCCGGACAGATCAATATGTTGTTCCTTGTTTGGATGCTTCCTCCAGGCTAGGTGGCGCAGTATGCTCTACTTGATTTGTCTCCTGGGACTCCGGTTAGACGGGTAAGTCTCGCGAGATTTTCGGCTGGTTCTGCTGACGTCACCAGTGCCTGAGGATACGATCGATTTAGGTAATTGGATTATGTGTATATGTGTGTGTGTTTTGTAACTGGGGCATACTCTTTGACAAAGGGCTTAGCCCGAAACGCGTCAGAGTAGGTGGTTGCTCCTGTTATGGTGTCTCTCCTTGTCGCTCAATAAAGTAGTTTTAACCTATTGTGTGCTGGTTCCTGCTATTTGTCCCTGCGCTGTGCTCCACCTCCCACCCCAGAGGCTGTTTTTTCCTATTCTGAACACATGATACATAAAGCTTGGCCCCCTGCAGACGCACTTACCAGAACTCCCTCCTACTGTCTCTGTACGTTCTCCCCACCTACCAATTAGACTGTAAGCTCCTCTGGGCAGGGACTCCTCTTCCTTAATGTTACTTTTATGTCTAAAGCACTTATTCCATGATCTGTTATTTATATTATCTGTTATTTATTTGATTACCACGTGTATTACTGCTGTGAAGCGCTATGTACGTTAATGGCGCTATATAAATAAAGACATACAATACAATACCAGCCTTTGTGCAGATGATTTCTTTCTGTCTTGTCTTGCCTACTGTTAGCCATTTAAAGACCTAGATGACTGGTTGTGAAAGACAAACATATTCAGCTATGCCCCTGACTTTGGCTTGACCAAGGGGTTACACACAGTTGAAAATGTTCTTTTTTTCTGATGACTAATGGAACTGATAATTTATTTCTAAGTTTCAATGGCAACAATTCAAATGGCTGGTGCCAGATGCAGAGGTGTAGCCAACACATTTCTGTGGAATCTTGGCATTTAAACACATATACTTAATATTAAATGTAAAATCTTGAAGTGCAATGAAGAATAAGGTAGGGTAGATTTTCTTACATATTTTAAAATTCATTATTGAGTAATTCATATTTTCCATGAGAAAAAGGTTATTTATTTTACATTCACTGTATTATTTCCCCGTGTCAGTGAATGCTAAGAGGCAAATGAGACTATTTGTCGAACAAAGGCAAATCTACTATCAGGCTAAGGGGAAATGTGGGGAAGTACTTATTCACAGAAAGGGTGGTGGATTTGGGGAACAGCATCCCAACAGAGGTGGTAGGGGCTAATACACTAAGGGAATTGAAACATTCTTGGAATAGACATAAGGATATCCTGAATACAAAAGAAAAAAAGCGATCAAATAATGTTGAGGTTTAACAGCAAATAGGAAATGGGCAGATTAGGTAGTTCTTTTCTGCCTTCAAATTCTATGTTTCTATACATCAAAGGGGACTTGCTGCTGTAGCAATATCATTCCTTTTGCTGACAAGGGTTCCTGCAAAACCTTACTTTGCAATCAGTCGCAAGCCCCCTTGGTAGAAAATTCATTTGTTTCATTCACATTTTTCTTTTCTTTTTACAGGGTAACTGGAAAGGAACCATTTGCACATTAGGGACTGTATATTAGGTCTCACTGGGTAATACATGCCAACATTTTAAAGAAAAAACAGAGTATACTAGTGTAAGGGTGCTCATATCCACTCCCCATGCCCCCCTAAAAGGTCAGGTTGTCAGGATATCCCAGCTTCAGCACAGGTGGCTCAATCAGAGGCTCAGTCAACTCAGCCTCTCAGTCACCTGTGCTGACGCAGGAACTGCTTGAGCCACCTGTGCTGAGGCAGGGACTGATTGAGCCACCTGTGCTGAAGCAGGGATATCCTGGAATACCTGACCTGTTGGGAGGGGGGGTGGGCTTGAAGAGTGGAGTTGCGTACCGTTGGACTAGAGGAAACTTTCCTAGGAGCCTGTGGGAAACCATGTTGTTAGTACTGCAACTTGTTCATGATTAGATACGGAATGACTATACTTCAACTTAACTGTTAAAGGCTTTCTTTAAGAACTGGTTAATGACGACAGGGTTGCACCTGTTCAGTCAGTACCGGGGTCTGGCAGTCATGGGGCACAGACCTGAGCATTTTTAGGATGGCTTCCAAGGATCCAGAAATCTTGGAGCCCAAGCTCAGTGTTCAACAATGATATTCCCACAGCATGTAAGGGAGCTTCAATACACATGTATGCAGATGACACAATCCTATATGCACACAGCCATAGCCTCTCGGAACTTGAACACATACTTCAGTGTGACTTTTTGTGACTCGAAAACTGGATTTCCCAAAACAAACTGTTTTTAAACACTGACAAGACTGTAACAATGGTATTTGGGACCAAGATTACTTTTTTAAAGCTTCGAGTGACTGAGCTCTAGATCAGAACCAACGCTAACACCACCCTAACTCCTGTTATTAGTTTGAAATACCTTGGCATATGGTTTGACTCCCACTTAACATTCGCGATGCACATTGATACCCTGACATCCAAAACCTATGCCAAACTAGTGTACTTTACAGGAACAAATCCTCCCTAAGTCTGCTGGTCAGAAAGAACAGATGTTAATGCCAATTATCGACTATGGAGACATAGTATACAGCTCGGGACCCCAAACCCACCTTAGCACTTAGCAAACTTGACACCCTCTACAATTCAATATGCCGTTTTGTTCTCCAATGCAACTACAACACACATCACTGCAAAATGCTCAAAGAACTAGATTGGTCATCATTTGAGTCTAAGTGCAAAGTTCACCTTTCCTGTCTTGCCTTCAAATACTTTCTGGTCAAGCTACCCATCTATCTGAACAAGCTCCTCACCCCTACCACATGCAGCACTTATCATCTGAGATATGACTCCAAAAGACTGTTAATGGTCCCAAGGCTCAACAAAGTATCCGGCCGCTCCTCCTGCTCTTACCGTGCACCCCAAAATTGGAACAACCTACCGGAGACTCTCACATCCACCACCAGTTTAAGTTATTTAAAACTAAGGCTGTCTTACATTTTAATCTGGTCTGTAACTGTTACATACGCCTATAATATACAGTATATTATCTTTAACTGTGCATGCAATGTCTTGTATATAATGTATACCCTGTTCACTTATGTGTTCACGTATGTAAATGTATTTGTAACCATGTATTATTTGTCATCTTAACTCTATGCCCAGGACATACTTGAAAACGAGAGGTAACTCTCAATGTATCTCAATGTATCAATGTATCTCAAATGGTAAAACATTTTAATAAATAAATATAAATGAAAGAGTAGGTCACCCACCCCCCTACCATTAACCCCACAGTGCACTGGTGGTCCCTGAGGGGGAGGGAGAAAAGGTGTGGGCAAGGGGAGGGGAGAAAGAGGAAAGGCTTGGGGGGGAAGGGGAAGAGGAGAAGGAGATCAGGCCCATGGGAGGAGGGGGGGGGTGAGAAGTATATATGGGCTGGGGAGGGGGGTGAATATGGGCCAGGAGAGGGGAAAATATATGGGCTGGGGAAGATGGGGGAGGAAGTATGGGCCAGTGGAAGAGGGTGGAGGGGAGAAGAAGATATGGGCTGCGGGGAGATATGGACTGGGGGGAGATGGAGTTATGGGCCAGGAGGAGAATGAGATATAGCCCTGGAGAAGGGGGAAAGGTTATCACCTTTCCCCCTTCTCCAGGGCTATATCTCATTCTCCTCCTGGCCCATAACTCCATCTCCCCCCAGTCCAGGGAGAGGGGGTAGATATGAGCCTGAGGGGAGGGGGGTAGAGAATGAGATATGGGCCTGTGGAGAGGTGCCGAGGAGTTAATGGCATGTGGGAGTAGTTTGGGGCCTGGCAGAGGGGTAGTTATCAGCCTGGGAGGGGATAGTTATGGGCCTACAGGGATAGCTATGGGTCTGTGGGGATAGTTATAGGCCTGTTGGAAAGTTATAGACCTGAAGGGGTTTTATGGCCCGGGGAGGGGGGTTATGATCCTGTGGGGATAGGGAGGAGAAGGATGTATGGTCCTGAGGGTATAAGTAGGGGCCTGATGGGCAGGGAGGGCCAGAACAGAGGGGGGGGGCTGAGTGACTACCTGTAACCTCATAGGGTGAAGGGGGCTTGCTAGAGGCTTGTGCCCACAGAGGTGCTTGTCTGATGGGGCCTGCTTGAGGGGGGCCTAAAGAGCTGCCTGTTAGATGGGTCTACTGCTGGAGGCCAGTGGAACGGAGGTCCTTAAAGACCCACAGATCTGGCACTACATGTTAGTGTCACTGGCAGAGGAGTCTTGGCGCCTTGACTCATGGGGCCCAGGACAGCAGTCCTGTCTGTTGTCCCCATCCCCTCCCCCCCTGTCGGGAGTCATACCTGGGTCCCAGGTACCTGGTGCTGGAGTGCTGGTGGTCCCAGGGTTTTAATTCACAGCGCTCTAGTCCTCCTATAGCTTATCCCACATATACCCCATGGCCTAGCTGACCCCATGGCCTAGCTGCTTCCTTGTACTTAGCTCAGGTACCTTTGATCACCCAGTTCACCTCCTTAGTTGTTCCTAATTAACTTAACACAGACACTTCTATTTGTAGTCTAGCCTGAAGCCACATCTCCTAGTTAATATTGACCAGATCCAACATTAGACATAATCCCCTGGTACTTTGAAATTAACCTATAAGACCCCTAATGACTGGTCTCTCTCTCACACACACATACACACACACACACGCACAAACTTCATTCGTATCACATTAAGTAGTCATAAAAAACAGTTCCATTACATGGTCCAAAAAAAATCAATGGGCCATATAAGTCTAGCTGGATGTCCGCAAATTTTAAATAGAACTAAGAGTTATTATTTTTAAGTGAGTTATCAATATTACAAATGTTTAATTTCAGCATAAGTATGAAAGTAACAATTAATTTCCTGTACTGAGAAGTGGGTAGAAGAAGTGACTTAAGACTGATGATGTTGCTGGGAATAAAACAGGCTTCTCTTAGAGACATACCTGTAACACAGTAAGAAGTTTGGAGCTAGTCACAAAGGCACTATGGAATACAATAATAAATCTTTAAATGTTGTTGCAAAAGAGTCTTTATTTTTGTGAATAACTAATTATGTCCTTTCTACACTGAAAACATTATTTGCATAGCACTTATTTCATGCACCATAATACACAAGCCAGTTCTGGAAATGAGACAGAACATGAAAAGAAAGCCAATAGTAAAATGAGGTGAAAGTAGACGAGAGACATACAATGTATATCAGGGTTATGACACGGTCTAGGCCATGAGAAATCTTTTTTTTCTTACTATTTTGTAGTATTTAATTTTTTAATTTTTTTCCTATACAGTTTCTAACATACAACTGTGATAGAGTGTTTTCCAAACGTTTTTTGGTTAAGGAACCCTATAATTATGTTGTGAAATTCTAAGGAAACCCAATCCCTTCTAATAGCGTCTATGAGATCAGAGGCATTGTAAGGAACCCCAACCCTCCCTAATATTGCGTCTGAGATCAGATGCATTGTAAATTCTTCTGTATTTGGTACAAGTTTCAAACTGACCTGAAAATTGCAGGGAACCCCTTAAGGGAAGCCCGGGGAACCAAAGGGGTCATATGAACCCCAGTTGAAAAAAACAGCTGTAATATATAATCACCTATTCCTTAGCTACAAGCTTCTTTTTTTGTGCACTATCATATTGAAAGCACCCAAAGGCGGGTTATTTAAAACATTGCTTGTAAAATTAGAATAGTCAAAATTCCTCATTAAACTTAAAAAGTTATATTGTTGCTTTGTTGAATACAAAAAACAAGATTGGTAAATATTGATTTAGAATAAATGCAAACATTTCCCTAATAGTGGATAATTGCATCCTTTCTATGCAAAACACATATTTGAAGAAGCACTTCACTTACTTTTCTATGTGGTATACATTTTTTGTAGAATTTAAATTACACGTTGTCCTGGACAGTGTCTGCTCTGTAATTTCTGATGTCTCTACACTACAGTCAGTATGTAATTTAAAACTACAAACTTTCTGCCAATTAGAAGAGCAAGCTTAACTCTTTCCTTAAGTGATCTACCACTAGATGTACTACTGTACATATACTATTTTGCAAAGGCAGGGCAATTTACACAGGCATTGACTGTTTTTTTATTAAATGACAAGATCAGTCATGTTATAAACTAAGCATGGGCAGGATGTGCTTGTTCGAAATCCGAACTCCACAAATTCAACCTTTGTTTCAAATTCCGAGTCGAGTTAAAATGGTTTATCCTCATAATAATTTTTTTTCTATATGTGATTTTTTTGTGTTTTAAATGATCAAACTTTTTTTGATTTTTAAATCAGCCCATTTTTATTAATAGATTAGAGTTTTAAAATATTTGAACAAAATTCAAAAAAACTTTTCCATCAGTTTTTACAAATCCAAAACTAAAACCAAAGCAAACATTTTTTAGAGAACCAACCTAGGCCAAAAAATAAAAAAAAATCTTTATAACCTAAACACCAGTGAAAGTGCCCACTTTTACTATAAACATGAGATCTGGCTGCTATTAGTTAAGTATAAGTCATTTAATAGTTCAATAGGACATTATATTTCTGTATTGCCAGCACAAGCTAGCAAAGTCATGTGAAAGAGTTGGATAGATTCCTGTTCTTTACCTAGTAGATTGTGAATTGTAAATGAATGCTTTATAACGATTTAGGTTTTCTTACTCCAAAATAATCATATATAGTGGTGAGGGGCCACTAATCATGACGAAAAAATATACTTCAAATCCTTCCTTGAAGTGCCAAGTCCAGTCATTTCTGAGAGTGATATGAAATGCATGCTCTCATTTCAAACCAGTTTCCCTGTTGCTCAAGTGGGCCAGTTGAAAAGAAGGCCAAGGTTACACCCATTTCTACAGCTTTATACTGCTGTGTGTATTAAAAATTGCACGTCTCCCACTCAGGGGCTCTGCTTTCCAACATTGGCAATAAAATTGATGTTTTTGTAATTTCTACATTCCATCACAAAAAAAGTGTAATTTCCACCCCTTAAGCTTCTCATAGTTTGTTTTTAGTCTTTTTCTGGTTTTAATGTATCTAATGAAAGCCTCAAAAGCACCAAAGAAAATGAATCCAGTTGTGGTTATGTACTGGTCCTACTGAGTTTTGCAGGCAAGGGAGACTTGAATGAAAAAACTTCGGCCCATATCCACAAGGTCCTTTGCCAACTTAACGTTAACGGTACTTACCCAAAGTAAATGCCTCGCTAAGTGTTAACGCGTACCTTCAAAGCTCATTAACGTTAGTTAAGTCACATTTCATTGCGTTGATAATATGAAATGTTAGTGCTAATAATATGCAAGTACTCAATTGATGCAAAAATACATTTTTAAGGTGCAAGTAAGTCATGAACGCGTCACTGGAAAAAGAAAATATATTTATAACAGTGAAAGTGTAAAAATGAACCGGAATGATATTATCTACAGAAAAGGATGCACACGTGGGAGTCATCAAACAGTGCTGACTGGCACGATACATAATTTCTCTACTTAAATTTTTTTTGCAAATATTGGATCTGGCTCGGATTGTCCGGTTCCTTTGGTCCACAGATCAGTCTCAAAGGCCAATCCTCCATTTTCGTTGCCGAATTGTTAAAAATCCTTACAAGGTGGGGGGTGGGGGGGAGGAGTAGAGGGGGAGGAAAAGGGGGGAGAGGGGGTTTGAAGAGGGGTGGGGGGGAAGGATGTTTAGTAGTGTCCCTAGTTGTATGTATCCCCACAAACAAATTAGGGTGCCTGTGCTGAAAAAGGAGAACACCTGAGGTACCTGGCTGGGAGATATGCTAATAACTATGCAAAGTTTTTTTTAAATAAGTCCCATCCCACACTTCATAAAAGAATTTCCATGCCAACTATATAGAATTCATAAGCATAAGGCACCAACCAAATGATTGGAATGATGTACGATAAAGCAGGACTGGAACATACAACCACTGCTTTTGTAGGCCACAGCTTTAGTAGTGTGAGCTTAACCAGCTGATGGGTTGTATTACTATCATACCTTTAAGCAGCAGTGCTAGAATGGGGTATGGTGTCAGAACGAACAGGATCAGAAGTTAAACCCACACAACCTCTATTACTCAGGACAATAGCTCTGGCAGAGTGAGCTAAATCAACTTATGGATAGCACCACTGTCACAGTATATTTACTTTTGAGCTGTACATCTCACTGAGTGCTCATACCTGTACAAAGCACTCTACCCTCTTATGGGATAGAGAAGCATATCTAATAAGCAGTTTTCTGCCATTAAATATCTTCAGGCATGGGAAGACATCTTACAGTCCATTTATTTTAATAGGCTGTAATGTATTCCAGCACCGAGGTTGCCTTATGGCAGAACACTGCTTAGTAAATATGGCCCACTTTCTTTATCCTTTATAAGATTAGAAGTACTAACTCAAGTCCTAAGCTCACTTTTTTATATTACTTTCCCTCCGCATCTGCTTTATTTGCTGTACTTCATCTTGTTTTTACTTGTGTGTGTCAAAAACCTGTGTTTTAGTTCATCTCTCTAGTCTCTCTCTCAACCCAGCTCGCTCAACACAATCCGCAGATGCATTGTAGTGTAAACAATCCGTGGAATTCGGAGAAACATATTTGAACAATCTATATATATTTAGAAGTCTCACAACCTCACCACCATTTTCCTGGAAGTGTTATTTATACCTAAGTTTTATCTCATAACTCACTTTTGTTTGGACCGTTGAAATGTTCATGACTTGAGCCTTATTTATGTGCTGATAACACGCCGCCATATTTATTGTTTACGGCTACTAACTCCAACGTAACGGAGTTTGATGACCCTAGGCCTCTATTTGCCTTTCTCAGGAAAACTTATTATTTTAGGGTTTGGAGGAGAGAAACGGCCCCTTTAGGTAATCCCACGCATCTTATTTGAAGTTAACATAAGACAGTGCTAACGCAACAGGGTGTTAATCCTATGTTAATCAGATATACAACAGCCATAGTTTTACATATAATTAGCTTTGGGATATATGCGTTACCCACAGTGAAAGTAATGGGCCGTTATTAGCCCTGATTTACCGGACCTCTGTGGATCTGACCCAGGGTTGGATTTCCTATTAGGACCTGGCCTAGGGCGAGAAAATTTTGGGGCGGCAAAAATTTCCTATCTCTATTCAAGGAATTTAGCAACGATGCAGAAAGTAATTCTGTATTGTACCAGTATACAGTATTTACAATTATGGGATATTTTGTGGCAAATCAAAATAAATGATGTAAGGTAGAACACCAACATCTTTAAAAATGTTTGTGGTATCTAATTAAACAAACAAATATTCTCTAAATTTTGCAACATGCTGCATTGATTTTTACCTGCTATTATTTATTACATGTACTATAATAATATGATGGTGGTTTTGAAAATATTGAACTATGGGGTTGCTAAAAATTTGTTGGCTCCCATAACATCCAGAATGGCCTGAAATTGAGTGCCTTTAGCAAAGGTCACGTGTCCCCTTCACTTATTGATCAGTGGCTTTCTTGTATATGAAAATCAAACTTTACAGATGTCCATAACATTTTTGTGTGTTTCATTTGCATCGTAATATTATTTAATTTTGCCAAAATTAGTCATGAATAAGTGAACATAGAACAAAAAGTTCAGAGACAGGTGCTACAGAGTAAGTGCTAGGGTATATAATGAATTGGTTGAGTCAAGACAAAGGTGATGCTTTGTTAGAGTATTCGATGGTCTTGTATAGAAAAGATCTTGTGGTGAATATATAACTTGTATCAATATTCCGCTCAAGTATAGGGAGAACCTAATGCAGGTGGGAATGAGAGGATAATAGGGTCAGAGCCTGACTGTGAAGCTGGTCTGACCGGTTCTCCTCCCCACTAATAGGTTAGTATCCCTGGAGCAATGACAATAGTATGTCTTAGCTTATCTAGTTGTTGTGTGGGCTTCGCACCACACGTGCCATGTCACTTCCAGTTCCGGTTTGTTCCGGTTATGGCTCTCCACGGAGCGGGTGGTTTCCCCTGCCCTCTGGACTTCCATCCCGGGGTGTCACTGTGCGTGCCTGGCCAATTGTCTCCAGCTTGACTTGTTAATCAGGGCGTGCTTTTGACGTTGCGCCCACGCACCGCGTCACATCCAGTTCTGTTTTTACCGGTTTCCAGTTGCCTACAAAACGGGAGAGACCATGAGGAACCACATACTCTTTAACAAAGTGCTGTGTTGCGTGAAACGCGTCAGAGTAACTGTTGCCATCATCTCTGATGTTACCCAGCTTAATAAATCGTTTTTAACCAATTTGTGATAGGGTGCTATCACTATCATTATTGATGCTCTGCACCAGTATTTTTCCCTATCTTGGGACTTCTATTTAGTCATGAATAACATTAAAAAGCTCAGGCCTTTTTCTATTTTTTAAGAGATTTTTAAGTGTTGATTTATAATTATTTCATTTCATTATTGCTAGTGTTGAACCTGGTCCTATTTGTTTAGAAAACCGGGTAACGGGTACCCGGGCAAAATCAATCATTCTACCCAGTCAGGTACCCGGTTACCCGGACAACACTTACCGTTTGTCCAATAGGAACGCTCCTGCTCCAGTCACATGGTTCCCTGGCTCACACTGGTATCAGCTGTGTGCTGTATACCTGCTACTCCCACTGGCTGAACATAGACTTCTGTTGCTGCCACTGCCACCAGGACCCCCGCTGCTGCTCCCAGATGTCACTGCGGTCTTCCTCACCATTCTTCTTCACCTTCCGTCGCCGGCTGCAGGTAAGTGATGAAGTATTTACATTTACAGTAACATAACTCAGCGCCGATTGCTACCCGGTGCCGGGCCCAGCCCCCTGCTGCCGGATCCGGGTAATGTCCGGGTAGCTAAAAAAGCGCCGGGTACCGGGTAATTTCCAGGTACTCGGTACATCACTAATTATTGCTCCTTTGACATCTAATGTTAGGTATGTCAATCTTTGTAGTTCAGAAGTCATATCTGGTACTGTAAAAGTGCACATGTCTCTTATGGACCAACATGAACAGTTTTAATGGCTGGAATTATAGTGTAACAAGCTTTTAAAATCTCGCAGGTCTTCTGTTCATGTGTTCTAAACCTTTCTTATTAAATGTAAATGTAAAACACAATACTGATCAGAAAAATTAAAACAAATATAGGACTACGTGAACATATATTAATTTGGTATATAGTGGATACTAAAGAGACACATATCTGGTTTTATTTTAAAAAAAAATAAAGATTGCTGACAAACTATAATTTTGTTTTTAATAAGATGAGAATTCTTTCCATCCAATTAGAAACATTATCTGTTTTAATATGTTGATAAAGTTCAGACAAATGGTTTCCGGGTGAATGCAGAACATTTTATGTTGACAGAGAATCCATTCATATGGTTTCCAGCTGGATCTTAAATTAATCTCCATTTTACAAAACAGTAGCAGTCTGAATTTCAACCAAACAAATGTTGATATTTAAGACAACAGCCACATGGAATCTTTCACAGTTCTTGTTTCTTTTAAAATAATGAATCAAAAGGATAATGTAAACTTGTTTTAAAAAGTCAGCACACACAATACAATTATATGAGGCAGGTTTGTGTACATCAGAATTCTACACTACATGTTGGATGTGCTTCTTATACTGTAACTGGGGAAACAAATATTAATATGGAAGTAAAATATCACCATGAAAGGTTAGTGAATAGTCACCACAATTAAAAGAAACATTAGGGATATAAAGGGTATAATGGTATAATATTCTGAAAATTTGTTTGTGAAGTATTTGTTATTTAGACCGATGCCAGGTTGGTGGGGTTCGGCATTATGCCACAATTTAGGTCCATGTGTGCAATGTTTTACTGGGATACATCATACACATGTAGCGCTGTTTCCTCCACCCTCTGTGAGAAACTGCTAATGTGGTGCTGAGGCATACCTGTTAGGGTCAGGAGATCTGAGTGGTCTGTGATGTGATGGAGACCAGGAAAGGCTTTTGGTGATCCTTGAGATTCTTTCAGGTGCTAGCGCCTCCAGTTGTAGCAGGCTCCAGAGATCAGCCTCCACCACAACATATGGCAAACAAGGCATGCATGCGGAACATGTGCACAAGGCAAACAAGGCATGCAAAAGCACAATAGTACTCTGACAATCTCCACCAGAATACATCAAACCCAGCTAACTTCTGGAAGGTTATCAACCATATATTCCAGCCTCCTAACCATCAACAACCAAGTAATATCACTAAGGGGGATATTACTCTGACAAACCCCACTGACATCGCATATGCATTCAATGATTACATTGTGGAGTGTGCCACTAACTTATTAGCGAAACGCAGCACAAACCCCAAACATGAATCTCATCCTGGGAATATCCCTACAGTCCCACCCCCTCCCAACACTGCCCACAATTTTCAATTTGGCCCAGTATCTGAAGAGGAGATCACACAAGCGCTCCTCAAACTAAAACTAAGCAGCCAATGTGGACCCGACTTACTACAATCTAGGTTCCTACGACTTGGTGCCCCAGCCATTGCCAAACCAATTGCGTCCATAGTCAACTCTATCCTGTCTGCAGGCCATATCCCTAAGACCTGGAAAACTGCCAGAGTTGTCCCAATCTTCAAAAGTGGGGACAAAAACACTGTCTCAAACTACAGGCCAATCTCACTTCTCCCAATTCTATCCAAAGTCATGGAAAAATGTGTCCACTCCCAATTAAGCGATTTCTACACAAAGACAAATTTCCCTAGCCAACTCCAATCTGGATTTCGCCCCAAACACTCCACCGTAACTACCCTGCTAAAAGTTTGCAATGAAATCCAGTGTGGAATGGAACGGGGACAACTCACTGGTGCAGTATTCCTAGATTTTGCAAAGGCTTTTGACACAGTCGATCATGCTATCCTGCTTAACAAACTCCAGAGCTCTGGAATAGGGAAACATGCTTTAAACTGGTTTCAGTCCTACCTATCAGGAAGATCCCAACATGTGTCCATCTCAGGCTCTAACGCCAACCCCCTGGATATCACCTGTGGTGTCCCGCAAGGCTCTGTTCTGGGGCCCCTACTCTTCTCAGTGTTCATTAATGATCTTCCCACAGCTTGTAAGGAAGCCTCAATACACATGTATGCAGGTGACACAATCCTATATGCACACAGCCATAGCCTCTCTGACCTTCAACACATAATTCAGTCTGACTTTTTGAGACTCGAAAACTGGATTTCCCAAAACAAACTGTTTTTAAACACTGACAAGACTGTAACAATGGTATTTGGGACCAAGACTAAATTTGTAAAGCTTCCAGTGACTGAGCTCCTGATTAGAACCAACGCTAACACCACCTTAACACCTGTCACTAGTTTTAAATACCTGTTCTTATGGTTTGACTCCCACTTAACATTCGGGATGCACATTGATACCCTGACAACCAAGACCTATGCCAAACTAGGGGTACTTTACAGGAACAAATCCTCCCTAAGTCTCCTGGTCAGAAAGCGTATCGCAAAGCAGATGCTAATGCCAATTATTGACTATGGAGACATAGTATATGGCTCGGCTCCTCAAACCCACCTTAGCAAACTTGACACCCTCTACAATTCAATTTGTCGTTTTGTTCTCCAATGCAACTACAACACACATCACTGCGAATTGCTCAAAGAACTAGATTGGTCAACACTCAAGTCTAGGAGCAAAGTTCACCTTTCCTGTCTTGCCTTTAAATTCTTCATGGGCAAGCTACCCAGCTACCTGAAAAAGCTCCTCACCCCTACCACCTGCAGCACTTATCACCTGAGATCAGACTCCAAAAGACTATTCATGGTCCCAAGGCTCAACAAAGTATCCGGACGTTCCTCCTTCTCCTTCCGTGCACCCCAAAACTGGAACAACCTACCAGAGACTCTCACATCCACCACCAGTTTAAGTTCTTTCAAATCTAAGGCTGTCTCACATTTTAACCTGGTCTGTAACTGTTTCATACGCTCATAATATATATTTTCTTTAACTGTGCACTATATGTCTTGTATATAATGTATACCCTGTTCATTTATGTAACTGTACTTGTAACCATGTACTATTTGTTTTACTCTGTGGCCAGGACATACTTGAAAACGAGAGGTAACTCTCAATGTATTACTTCCTGGTAAAATATTTTATAAATAAATACCTTCCATCTGCCAAGGACTGACACTCAGACAGATATATAAAATAACCAGGGCTTTATTCTTGCAGTCACTGCACATGATGGTGATACAGCGTTGTTGCAGGGTTTCCTAGCATTCAGTCCTATGGATGGTGCTGGATCCCCTTGATAGTATGGGGTCCTCTATCAATCAGATGTTCTCATCCCCGATGGGAGAGGCTAACAACCCTACTGGTCTCTTCCTCCTCCAGACCAGGACTGCCAAATCTTGGGCACTTCCTCTCTGAGACCTGGAAGGGGAGGGCCTAGTGTCTGCACCACAATTGGCTGCATGCAAACACCAGGTCACCTCCTCTTCTGTCACTCAGAGAGTAGCAGGAGGGGGGTCAAAAGCCCCAGGATTAACCTGTAATAGCCTGTAGCTATCAGGACTTACATGACAGGAGGCAGAGAGGCAGACTGGACCAGCCTAGGCTACACACATATTAGCCTTCTCGTGATACACACAGCTAAATAAAGAGAACAATTTGTATGTAAGTACACGGAATACACATAGGTTCACCTTTATGACATACAGTAATCTACAGCATATGAGGAAGCATATTTTTATCTAGGATTTATCAGTGCAGAATCCAACTTTTCTCCAGTAGAAAAATAACTACATTTTCACCAACATTTGGAGATGAGTAGGAATAAAACTATTAAGAACTGCACTAATATGGCTATTCATTTTCTATAAATGTGTTACCTAGTGCTCCCGAGTCTATAGTTACATAGACTATTTAGGCCTTAGGCATATGTAGCAGTAAACATATTTCTATCTAATTTGGGTCCTCCTCTGACAGAAAATGTAAAGAGGCAATCCCTGCTAGGACCAAAGTGAACTCATTCCAGTGCCATGTTTAAGGGGTCACATCTGGGTGATAGGTATATATTTTACCCAAATCTGACACCTGTAAGTAATTTCAATGTTTTTTTAAGTTAGACTTGGTAGGGGTTTGGTTTCCTCTATCTACTCCTTATTGTGTGATATCACAGCATATTCATCAAGAGCTTGAACAGCCAGAGCGCGATCTCCCCTTACCACCTCCCCTTCCCATTCTTACCCCCCTACACCCTTTTCCCATCCTCCCCCTTTCCCCACTCTCCATTCCCACCTCACCTTCCACCCCAATCCCTTCTCGCCTACCCTTAACTTAATTGGTTCTTTGATAAGGACAGTGTGGCATAAGGGTAAATAAAGCACTTGATTGACAAACACTTCCCTTATTCAGAGGCCCTTAAGACATTAAACTGGCTGCTATGTTGTATAATAAATAAAAGTTTGAGACGGCACTCCAAAATTTGACTGCGATTAAAAAACCTGAATAGTAAATATTAGTGAACACAGAAAAATCTGTGATGAGAGAGTGAAAAGTATAAGAAGCTAAATCACATACATATGCAGTAGGTGAAACAGACATATAAGACATAGTACATTTTGTACTATGTGGGGTTCTTCTAGCTCTGTGTATTTATTTCTATTTTTTATCCATCAGTAAACATACCACATTCTGATTTATAAGCATTACGACATCTGTGTACTTTTTATGAGTGTGGCGGGGTAGACCTTGGTTTATCTAACTTTTGTGTGGGAACTGGTTGGAATTCCTTGTCTCCCCAGAACCAGCACTTAAATCTTTTGATATACATTATATATTTTTGAAGATTTTTTCATATAGGTGGTGCTGTCTGCCATTTGTTATAGACATATAAGACAAGGACATCTCAAAACCCTAGATAAGAAATGTTCCCCAATTCTTCTAAAACAATACAGTGACAAATAGAAGTGGAACACAACCTCCAAAACCACGTGAATAAAAAACACAAGTGTGATAACCCAAAATATTGGGATAAATGTTCAGATGAAAGAAGACACACTCAAAATACCCCACATGAAAAGCTCAGGATACCACCAGGACTGTTGCCCCTGCACTGCTCTACTGGACTTATATATCCCTATATGTAAGTTTTTACTTGTTATTTATTACTTTGTTTTATTAAATCGTGACCCTTGGTGCGCTTTTGTGTTTCATTTTTCAGCTCATGATTGACTCCTGATGAAGCCATAGAGCGAAACGTGTTGTGCTGCAGTCCGCTGCTTTCACGAGAGACGTTGCCACACATCCCGCAGATACCAGTGCTGAAAAAAACAGAAGTTACGAAGACAGAAGGAAACCCATCACGAGGGATGCTAAAGGAGAACTATCGAGCGATGATGACACTTCAGAACGGGTTAGACTCTGTAAAGCGTATAAACTTCACACAAATGCTTTATTTCAATGTTTTTATTGCAAGTGTAAATTCTGGATGTGTGTTAATTGCACCATAAACTTTTGAAAACCATCTGCACCATATTCTCTTATCACTCATCCGAGATTAAAAGCACCTATACCCAGCTGATTATACAGTAGAGACTGACTCAAGAGAAACACCAACAAGAGACATCACTGGCTGCCTGCTCAAACACTCATAAGCTTTGAATGTGGGTTATTATAAGTGTGTCTTTTTTTCATCTGAATATTTATCACAATATTTTGGGTTATCACCTTTTGCACATTTACTTGTGTTTTTTATTCACCTGAGCCTGCGCTCCCCTACTATTTGTCACTGCTATGTGGTATAGCACCTTTAAATTAAAGCAAGTACAATTGCAAATGTAGTGAATGGAAAGGAAGTGATATGAACCCCTGTACGCCATAGGGTCTCTTTCATTTTCTCGGGGCATTCGCAACCAGCGCTCCGGACTGCAAATTAAAAGTTAATTTCCCTGGAAGGAGCAAGCCATCGTCTGAGTGCTTCAACAGTGACCAACTAATCGTTAATGCCAGAGGAGAAATAGTCACCGAGGTGGGAGGACCCTTTTGCAGTGAACTGCATAAGTAAGAATAGAAAAATAAAAGCGTAGTTGACGTGAAAGTATAAATAGGTTCTATATTCTATGATGCACTAAATAAGTAATACAATATTTATATAAAAATGAAAACAATATGTTAAAGAAAATGTATACAATTTGTATGCATACAGATACAGTGCTGCTGTGTGTGATGCTATAGGTTGTGTATTATGGTCCACTGTTCTCTTATCTGCACAGTTTTGGAGGAACAATAAGAGGATTTATAATGGGAATAACTTTAAGACAAAAGTTGTTTTGCTTATAGACCTTCTATTTAAGGATTCCAGACAGAAAAAAGTAATTGTTCATGTTGAGAGTTTACTATAATTCTTATGATCTCCAATACCTATTTATCAACCTGTCATCTTAAATCATTGTTGTTGTAAAATTGAAGATCAAAGACTTCCAACGGCAAAAGGATTATGCATCAGCTAAGTATTTTGATCTTTTTTATACAGACAGTGAATAGTTGTATATAGTTGTAGCCCCGGTCTTGATTTGCACTCACTGACCCCCCTCCGCGAGTGCCGAGTGGTCGCGGGTGCCGCCGGAGGCAGCGACGGACCCGCCGGCACTTCGCGAGGGTGGGGGCCAGTGCAGGGAGCGCTCGGCATCCCTGGAGCTCCAGCGGCGCACCCGGCTAGCGGGGGCCCGCCATGACACATTGCGCGAGCGTGCGCGGGATCGCGCATGCGCAGAAGGTACACTAGAGCCAGGGAGAAGTCGCGCGAGGGTAGGGAAGCAGAGGAAAAGGTTGCGGCGGCCATTAGGTGTTCGCGCATGCGCAGGGCAAGGGCGCCCGCGGCCCCAATGCACAGACAGGTCCCGCGGGACTACAATTCCCATAGGGCCTAGGGAGGCAGGCACCAGGTGCCTGATAGGAGCCAATAGGGCTGGAGGATTCTCAGACAGCCAGAATAAGATACATTTCACGCGCTGTGCAACGGCAGTTGGAGCTGGGAGCAGGAAGGAGAAGGAAGGGTGCAGGGAGCGAGTGGCTCCTGCACCAGGTGAGGATCCCCAGGTCCCAAGCAGGCCCCAATCCCTGTTAGGGTAGTGGGTAATTGATAAGGGACGGCCCGAGATAAGGAGGCTGCCCTTAGGTGTGAGAGTGTGTGCAGCGTGTGCAGTGTGTGCGGTGTGTTATGGCTGCATGTTGTTGCTGCAGGTTGTTGCTGCGAGGCTAGTGCTAGTCACTCTTTTGACAAAGGCCTGCCAGGCCGAAACGCGTCAAGAGGACCCGCTTGCACTTTATGCAAATAAAGCTTCTTTTATTCCCATACATCAGCCTTCCCTACTTCATTTTCGGCTGTGCGGCGTTTTTTCTCCAATCGAGAGGTTATCTACATTGCTACAGGTACACGCCTGCACGCTGAGTCGCTGCTGGTCTGCTGGTTCTTCCGTCACTTCATCCGGAAGTCTCGTTGTTGCCGCCGGTCAGGTGACCACCCACCGCTATTGCGGATGTCGGGTTGGCGGTGAAGAAAACAGCTCGTGAGGCCGAGGCACCACATCTTTATCCAGGAAGAATTTACCAGCAGGAGCATTCACATCGCTGGAAGACTGGACAGGCTTGGTTCACACAACCCCAATGACTATCACGTGAGTTTTACGTGTCCCAACCCTATGGTGCTCATGGTGAGCCGGTTGTGGAAAAAGACAGTGCATTATAATTACCTTATTACGGTTGTCCATAGCCTGGGTCTCAGTATCTATTTCAGACTTTTGTACCAGCAGGACTGTGTCATATTTTGAGCGCCTGGAGGGTCAGTCAATTGATTCACCCGTTTTGTATACTAGTTACAGTTAGGACTGGGACGAGCGAGGGGAGTGGGACAGATCATAACCCCTGCAGGCCCATAGGAGTTCCCAAGCCATCAAGGTTGCTGTACTACAGGGACAGGCCCTAGGTTAGGGTTCCTGTCACGTTAGTGTCACGTAGATCGTCAGGGCGGTCCCACTCTGGAGTGGTCTCTGCGGACCCCAACATGGGTCCGAACCGCTTCCCAGGAACAGCAGCAGCCGCAGAGGGACTCAGCGGCTGCTGCTGTTCCTGGGAAGCGGTTCGGACCCATGTTGGGGTCCGCAGAGACTACTCCAGAGTGTGACCGCCCTGACGGTCCACGTGACACTAACGTGACAGGAACCCTAACCTAGGGCCTGTCCCTGTAGTACAGCAACCTTGATGGCTTGGGAACTCCTATGGGCCTGCAGGGGTTATGATCTGTCCCACTCCCCTCGCTCGTCCCAGTCCTAACTGTAACTAGTATACAAAACGGGTGAATCAATTGACTGACCCTCCAGGCGCTCAAAATATGACACAGTCCTGCTGGTACAAAAGCGGCTGACTCAGCGGCTGCTGCTGTTCCTGGGAAGCGGTTCGGACCCATGTTGGGGTCCGCAGAGACTACTCCAGAGTGGGACCGCCCTGACGGTCCACGTGCAAGGGGTTCGGTTGGAGGATCAGAAGGAGGCATCTCCCGACTGATCCTTTGTGAAGAGTTGCTGACCCGAGCACCGGAGTGCTCGGCAGGTATCACATATTCCTAAGTGCACCACCGGGCCCTTAGTTAATAGTGACTGCGCAGTCACCCACGATCTCTGCAAGAGTGCAGAACATTGGGTGGGGATCCTAAGGACACTGGGTGGGACCACTCTATGTTGTGGGAAGCGTTTGGTGAGACACCTTGGTTATTAGTGTCTCCTCTGTAGAGGGACACCTGTTATTCTATGGTTGCTATATGTGTGTATGTTCTTAAGTAAAAGGTTATGTTGTGTTATGTTCTCTAGGCCCGTTAGTAAAGTATTAGTTATTATCTATACAGTGTATGTGTATTGTTGTATTTCTTGCCCAGGGGAATCTCACGTCACGGGGATCCTGGGTAAGTGGAGGCGCTGCGCTATGTAAATGTGTAAGTATTACCCCAGGCTCCCAGCTAGCGGAGGCTCAGATCTCCTGGAGCCGCAGGTTGAGTACAGTACCAGTAGTCCCTTAGGAAGGTGTCAGAAAAAGGGCTACATTTGGAGGCGCTGCTGAGATATCAGACCTGGGGTGCCCTGTAATATTTTTTTACTAAATTGTCCTATTTTTGTTTCACCATGTGGGCGCTCTCAAAGCAGGAGGTCTACGCATGGGCCTTGAAGGTTAACGTGCCTCCCAACCGCGTGGTTGTCGTGGGGGCAGTCCCTGCTGGCGTGTCTCTGCTAGATGTCCAGACGCAGGTTCGAAAACTCCCTGGGCTAGCTTGTACATGGGTCAGAGGCCGAAGGTATGATGTCACCTTGCAATGGAGTACCGTACTGATGCATGTGGGCCAGGCCATAAGCGAGGAAGATGGCCCCCAATTCTTGAATCTGCCCGGGGGTCCGACCAATGGATGCCCCTTTATTTACCCTGACTTGGCAGTTTCCTCCTGTATTGATAGCCCTAGTGTAGTTGACAGGGCTGTAATCAAAATGGAGACTCCTGCAGCAAGGGATGCTAACAGTGAGCCCCACCTAAAATGGCGGCTCCCGCCAAATCAAAATGGCACATGTGCGGCTGACTGCCAGCCTGCACAGAAGAATGTTGCAAGCCTCTGTCCAAGACTGGCGGGAAACCCAGAGCCCCGCCCCCACACTGTGAGTGAGCACAGTGAACAGCGATCAGCCATGTCTGTTCACCATGATGAGAAAGGTGACGGCTGCAGTAAAATACACCCTCAGTTGCATAGAGCCTGGCGAACAAGAGGAGTGAATGTAACCGTTATTTTGTGTCCATGCTTACAAAGGGACGTGACTATAACTGGTAGTGAGGACTTTGATGTCTATCAGCTACCGCGTGGGGTGTTCGTAACACAAGTGGAAGGGAAGAAGTGTCTCCAAGGTCCCTGTTCTAAATGTGATTTCCCAGGTTGTGAATTGACCTGGGGACCCCAGTGTGCCTGCTGTGGGGCACGGTTCCTGTGTCCCAAGCTGCCGCAGGCTACAGCACGTCCGAGGAGGAGGACACTGTTGCGGAAACGGATTATTCATCCCCCGAGAATGAGGTAGACTGCCAGGGGTTACACCCTAATGTGTATGTGCCCTGGCAAGCGCCAGGAGTAGAGGACGTTGTGCTAGCGTGCCCCTGCTTGCAAGAAGCCCGTGCTCAGGGAGCCCTCCTGTCCCAGTTACCGCTAGGCTTCAAGACAACCGAGGTGGATGGAGAAACGTTTACCCAGTGTTTTAGCACCACCTGTGACTGTTCTAGAGGTGCACTGGCGTGGGAGCCCCAATGTGACTGCTGCGGTGCCTGGTTCTTAAAGCCTATCATACCCCAGGCTACGGAACCAGCGGAGAAAGAGGCGCCTGATGGTTCTACCAAGGCGGGTGAAGCCGCTACTAGTTCCCCCACTTCAGCGATGGAGGTGAAGAAGGAGCCGTGTGCCCAGATGGACATTCTAGATTCGGTTCCAGACCCGGTTCCCGAGCAGGAACCACCGAGACCAGAACCGCAGATTCCGGAATCCCACGGTAAGGTGTCTATACCCCCATCCTTGTTTGGTGATTCCAGCGACCAACCACTCGTGGTGATGCGCCTGCCGGCGGACCACTCATGCCAAGTCACAGAGCCAGCTATCTCGGCGGATACAGAGCCTGCGGTGGGCCCGTGTGCCCTACTGTGGCCAGTCCAGCCTTCTACGACGGTACCATCGGTCCCAGGCTTGGGATCAGTACCTGCAAACGATGACAGGGGTGAGTTGACTGCCCCAGGGGTGTCAGGTGTGAGCTCCCCGGTGATTATGGGGCCTGGTGGCTCCAAAGGTAGGGTCACCCGGGCGATGGGCTCACCACGTCATCGCGTCCTGGTGGAGGTGTCTCCCCCAGAAGATCTCTGCAGACCAGGGAGTGGATTTGACCTCATCAAGGTATCCGGTAAAGCGGCCAGGAGCGACACTTACTCCTGCGCGAAGAATCTCCAAGCTTGGCCTTCTCAAGACACGGGCCTGCACGAAGAGGTTGTGCTGTCCGCAGAAGATGTAACCATTAAAGGTATTGCTAGAGCGGACAAAGACTGTGCTGAGACCGCTCTGGTAGTTGTGGCCTCTTCCATGCGCACGATGGAGCGTTTTGTTCGCCATGTGGTGGACCGAGGCAAGAGACTGAACCTCCCTGTCTCCCACGAGACGAAACCGGAGGATCCGGCGAGGGTCAATACCCAGGACCCCTCACTATTTTTTCTACAAGAAGAGGCTGTGGTTTGGCGGTAGAGACTGATATTGAGTTCCAAAAGACTCACAGGAGTCAAGGTGGGATACCCTCACCCAATCAGTTAGGGGCACTCCACTCTGAGCCTCAGCTGGCCTCGGGTATCCATGCGAGTATGTTGGGTATTGGTGAACAAATGCATGTTGTATGTGATGTACCGTTTGCCATGCATTTTTCATTATATAACTCTCTGTATGGTTGCTACCCAAGCGAGGTCGTTGGGATTCTACAAGGGGGAGAATGTAGCCCTGGTCTTGATTTGCACTCACTGACTCCCCTCCGCGAGTGCCGAGTGGTCGCGGGTGCCGCCGGAGGCAGCGACGGACCCGACGGCACTTCGCGAGGGTGGGGGCCAGTGCAGGGAGCGCTCGGCATCCCTGGAGCTCCAGCGGCGCACCCGGCTAGCGAGGGCCCGCCATGACACATTGCGCGAGCGTGCGCGGGATCGCGCATGCGCAGAAGGTACACTAGAGCCAGGGAGAAGTCGCGCGAGGGTAGGGAAGCAGAGGAAAAGGTTGCGGCGGCCATTAGGTGTTCGCGCATGCGCAGGGCAAGGGCGCCCGCGGCCCCAATGCACAGACAGGTCCCGCGGGACTACAATTCCCATAGGGCCTAGGGAGGCAGGCACCAGGTGCCTGATAGGAGCCAATAGGGCTGGAGGATTCCCAGACAGCCAGAATAAGATACATTTCACGCGCTGTGCAACGGCAGTTGGAGCTGGGAGCAGGAAGGAGAAGGAAGGGTGCAGGGAGCGAGTGGCTCCTGCACCAGGTGAGGATCCCCAAGTCCCAAGCAGGCCCCAATCCCTGTTAGGGTAGTGGGTAATTGATAAGGGACGGCCCGAGATAAGGAGGCTGCCCTTAGGTGTGAGAGTGTGTGCAGCGTGTGCAGTGTGTGCGGTGTGTTATGGCTGCATGTTGTTGCTGCAGGTTGTTGCTGCGAGGCTAGTGCTAGTCACTCTTTTGACAAAGGCCTGCCAGGCCGAAACGCGTCAAGAGGACCCGCTTGCACTTTATGCAAATAAAGCTTCTTTTATTCCCATACATCAGCCTTCCCTACTTCATTTTCGGCTGTGCGGCGTTTTTTCTCCAATCGAGAGGTTATCTACATTGCTACAGGTACACGCCTGCACGCTGAGTCGCTGCTGGTCTGCTGGTTCTTCCGTCACTTCATCCGGAAGTCTCGTTGTTGCCGCCGGTCAGGTGACCACCCACCGCTATTGCGGATGTCGGGTTGGCGGTGAAGAAAACAGCTCGTGAGGCCGAGGCACCACATCTTTATCCAGGAAGAATTTACCAGCAGGAGCATTCACATCGCTGGAAGACTGGACAGGCTTGGTTCACACAACCCCAATGACTATCACGTGAGTTTTACGTGTCCCAACCCTATGGTGCTCATGGTGAGCCGGTTGTGGAAAAAGACAGTGCATTATAATTACCTTATTACGGTTGTCCATAGCCTGGGTCTCAGTATCTATTTCAGACTTTTGTACCAGCAGGACTGTGTCATATTTTGAGCGCCTGGAGGGTCAGTCAATTGATTCACCCGTTTTGTATACTAGTTACAGTTAGGACTGGGACGAGCGAGGGGAGTGGGACAGATCATAACCCCTGCAGGCCCATAGGAGTTCCCAAGCCATCAAGGTTGCTGTACTACAGGGACAGGCCCTAGGTTAGGGTTCCTGTCACGTTAGTGTCACGTAGATAGATAGGGACTCAGCGGCTGCTGCTGTTCCTGGGAAGCGGTTCGGACCCATGTTGGGGTCCGCAGAGACTACTCCAGAGTGGGACCGCCCTGACGGTCCACGTGCAAGGGGTTCGGTTGGAGGATCAGAAGGAGGCATCTCCCGACTGATCCTTTGTGAAGAGTTGCTGACCCGAGCACCGGAGTGCTCGGCAGGTATCACATATTCCTAAGTGCACCACCGGGCCCTTAGTTAATAGTGACTGCGCAGTCACCCACGATCTCTGCAAGAGTGCAGAACATTGGGTGGGGATCCTAAGGACACTGGGTGGGACCACTCTATGTTGTGGGAAGCGTTTGGTGAGACACCTTGGTTATTAGTGTCTCCTCTGTAGAGGGACACCTGTTATTCTATGGTTGCTATATGTGTGTATGTTCTTAAGTAAAAGGTTATGTTGTGTTATGTTCTCTAGGCCCGTTAGTAAAGTATTAGTTATTATCTATACAGTGTATGTGTATTGTTGTATTTCTTGCCCAGGGGAATCTCACGTCACGGGGATCCTGGGTAAGTGGAGGCGCTGCGCTATGTAAATGTGTAAGTATTACCCCAGGCTCCCAGCTAGCGGAGGCTCAGATCTCCTGGAGCCGCAGGTTGAGTACAGTACCAGTAGTCCCTTAGGAAGGTGTCAGAAAAAGGGCTACATTTGGAGGCGCTGCTGAGATATCAGACCTGGGGTGCCCTGTAATATTTTTTTACTAAATTGTCCTATTTTTGTTTCACCATGTGGGCGCTCTCAAAGCAGGAGGTCTACGCATGGGCCTTGAAGGTTAACGTGCCTCCCAACCGCGTGGTTGTCGTGGGGGCAGTCCCTGCTGGCGTGTCTCTGCTAGATGTCCAGACGCAGGTTCGAAAACTCCCTGGGCTAGCTTGTACATGGGTCAGAGGCCGAAGGTATGATGTCACCTTGCAATGGAGTACCGTACTGATGCATGTGGGCCAGGCCATAAGCGAGGAAGATGGCCCCCAATTCTTGAATCTGCCCGGGGGTCCGACCAATGGATGCCCCTTTATTTACCCTGACTTGGCAGTTTCCTCCTGTATTGATAGCCCTAGTGTAGTTGACAGGGCTGTAATCAAAATGGAGACTCCTGCAGCAAGGGATGCTAACAGTGAGCCCCACCTAAAATGGCGGCTCCCGCCAAATCAAAATGGCACATGTGCGGCTGACTGCCAGCCTGCACAGAAGAATGTTGCAAGCCTCTGTCCAAGACTGGCGGGAAACCCAGAGCCCCGCCCCCACACTGTGAGTGAGCACAGTGAACAGCGATCAGCCATGTCTGTTCACCATGATGAGAAAGGTGACGGCTGCAGTAAAATACACCCTCAGTTGCATAGAGCCTGGCGAATGATGTAACCGTTATTTTGTGTCCATGCTTACAAAGGGACGTGACTATACCTGGTAGTGAGGACTTTGATGTCTATCAGCTACCGCGTGGGGTGTTCGTAACACAAGTGGAAGGGAAGAAGTGTCTCCAAGGTCCCTGTTCTAAATGTGATTTCCCAGGTTGTGAATTGACCTGGGGACCCCAGTGTGCCTGCTGTGGGGCACGGTTCCTGTGTCCCAAGCTGCCGCAGGCTACAGCACGTCCGAGGAGGAGGACACTGTTGCGGAAACGGATTATTCATCCCCCGAGAATGAGGTAGACTGCCAGGGGTTACACCCTAATGTGTATGTGCCCTGGCAAGCGCCAGGAGTAGAGGACGTTGTGCTAGCGTGCCCCTGCTTGCAAGAAGCCCGTGCTCAGGGAGCCCTCCTGTCCCAGTTACCGCTAGGCTTCAAGACAACCGAGGTGGATGGAGAAACGTTTACCCAGTGTTTTAGCACCACCTGTGACTGTTCTAGAGGTGCACTGGCGTGGGAGCCCCAATGTGACTGCTGCGGTGCCTGGTTCTTAAAGCCTATCATACCCCAGGCTACGGAACCAGCGGAGAAAGAGGCGCCTGATGGTTCTACCAAGGCGGGTGAAGCCGCTACTAGTTCCCCCACTTCAGCGATGGAGGTGAAGAAGGAGCCGTGTGCCCAGATGGACATTCTAGATTCGGTTCCAGACCCGGTTCCCGAGCAGGAACCACCGAGACCAGAACCGCAGATTCCGGAATCCCACGGTAAGGTGTCTATACCCCCATCCTTGTTTGGTGATTCCAGCGACCAACCACTCGTGGTGATGCGCCTGCCGGCGGACCACTCATGCCAAGTCACAGAGCCAGCTATCTCGGCGGATACAGAGCCTGCGGTGGGCCCGTGTGCCCTACTGTGGCCAGTCCAGCCTTCTACGACGGTACCATCGGTCCCAGGCTTGGGATCAGTACCTGCCAACGATGACAGGGGTGAGTTGACTGCCCCAGGGGTGTCAGGTGTGAGCTCCCCGGTGATTATGGGGCCTGGTGGCTCCAAAGGTAGGGTCACCCGGGCGATGGGCTCACCACGTCATCGCGTCCTGGTGGAGGTGTCTCCCCCAGAAGATCTCTGCAGACCAGGGAGTGGATTTGACCTCATCAAGGTATCCGGTAAAGCGGCCAGGAGCGACACTTACTCCTGCGCGAAGAATCTCCAAGCTTGGCCTTCTCAAGACACGGGCCTGCACGAAGAGGTTGTGCTGTCCGCAGAAGATGTAACCATTAAAGGTATTGCTAGAGCGGACAAAGACTGTGCTGAGACCGCTCTGGTAGTTGTGGCCTCTTCCATGCGCACGATGGAGCGTTTTGTTCACCATGTGGTGGACCGAGGCAAGAGACTGAACCTCCCTGTCTCCCACGAGACGAAACCGGAGGATCCGGCGAGGGTCAATACCCAGGACCCCTCACTATTTTTTCTACAAGAAGAGGCTGTGGTTTGGCGGTAGAGACTGATATTGAGTTCCAAAAGACTCACAGGAGTCAAGGTGGGATACCCTCACCCAATCAGTTAGGGGCACTCCACTCTGAGCCTCAGCTGGCCTCGGGTATCCATGCGAGTATGTTGGGTATTGGTGAACAAATGCATGTTGTATGTGATGTACCGTTTGCCATGCATTTTTCATTATATAACTCTCTGTATGGTTGCTACCCAAGCGAGGTCGTTGGGATTCTACAAGGGGGAGAATGTAGCCCTGGTCTTGATTTGCACTCACTGACTCCCCTCCGCGAGTGCCGAGTGGTCGCGGGTGCCGCCGGAGGCAGCGACGGACCCGACGGCACTTCGCGAGGGTGGGGGCAAGTGCAGGGAGCGCTCGGCATCCCTGGAGCTACGGCGGCGCACCCGACTAGCGGGGGCCGCCATGACACATTGCGCGAGCATGCGCGGGATCGCGCATGCACAGAAGGTACACTAGAGCCAGGGAGAAGTCGCGCGAGGGTAGGGAAGCAGAGGAAAAGGTTGCGGCGGCCATTAGGTATTCACGCATGTGCAGGGCAAGGGCGCCCGCGGCCCCAATGCACAGACAGGTCCCGCGGGACAACAATTCCCATAGGGCCTAGGGAGGCAGGCACCAGGTGCCTGATAGGAGCCAATAGGGCTGGAGGATTCCCAGACAGCCAGAATAAGATACATTTCGCGCGCTGTGCAACGGCAGTTGGGGAAGTGTGCAGGGAGCGAGTGGCTCCTGCACCAGGTGAGGATCACCAAGTCCCAGGCAGGCCCCAATCCCTGTTAGGGTAGTGGGTAATTGATAAGGGACGGCCCGAGAAAGGGGCTGCCCTTAGGTGTGAGAGTGTGTGCAGCGTGTGCAGTGTGTGCGGTGTGTTATGGCTGCATGTTGTTGCTGCAGGTTGTTGCTGCGAGGCTAGTGCTAGTTACAGTTAGGACTGGGACGAGCGAGGGGAGTGGGACAGGTCATAACCCCTGCAGGCCCATAGGAGTTCCCAAGCCATCAAGGTTGCTGTACTACAGGGACAGGCCCTAGGTTTGGGTTCCTGTCACGTTAGTGTCACATAGATAGATAGGGACTCAGCGGCTGCTGCTGTTCCTGGGAAGCGGTTCGGACCCATGTTGGGGTCCGCAGAGACTACTCCAGAGTCGGACCGCCCTGACGGTCCACGTGCAAGGGGTTCGGTTGGAGGATCAGAAGGAGGCATCTCCCGACTGATCCTTTGTGAAGAGTTGCTGACCCGAGCACCGGAGTGCTCGGCAGGTATCACATATTCCTAAGTGCACCACCGGGCCCTTAGTTAATAGTGACTGCGCAGTCACCCACGATCTCTGCAAGAGTGTGGGACATTGGGTGGGGATCCTAAGGACACTGGGTGGGACCACTCGGTGTTGGCGGAAGCGTTTGGTGAGACGCCTTGGTTATTAGTGTCTCCTCTGTAGAGGGACACCTGTTATTCTATGGTTGCTATATGTGTGTATGTTCTTAAGTAAAAGGTTATGTTGTGTTATGTTCTCTAGGCCTGTTAGTAAAGTATTAGTTATTATCTATACAGTGTATGTGTATTGTTGTATTTCTTGCCCAGGGGAATCTCACGTCACGGGGATCCTGGGTAAGTGGAGGCGCTGCGCTATGTAAATGTGTAAGTATTACCCCAGGCTCCCAGCTAGCGGAGGCTCAGATCTCCTGGAGCCGCAGGTTGAGTACAGTACCAGTAGTCCCTTAGGAAGGTGTCAGAAAAAGGGCTACATAGTCAATATTCACTCTTCTAAAAAGAACACGCCTGATATCTTTGAATGGATAACCAGTCGTTGGAGCTGATAAATCCCACAGTACATGGACTTTCATTTTCAAAACTTAACAAAGCCATTTTGTCACTTTGCTTTTTGTTAGGAATCAACAAAAAGAAAACTGAATTACTTATTTAAAAAATATATTCATTCAGTTTTACAATTCATATTTTTTCTTTCCCCCCATAGGAATTAGTAAATGAAGAAATATTTTGATAACTATGATTCTTTTCTCAACAAAAAGACTTAAATAAAATAAAACAACACTAAGAATATAATCGTGGCTTTTAACTACTGTAAATAGGATTTGAATATTCTGACACAGCATTTAACAAATGTTCTTTTAGTGTGTGTATTTCTACTCCTTCATATATAACATACAATATTCCACCCAAAATGAAATCTCCTAATGTCTTCTCTCTTTTTCTCTACACCAGGAAAAAAAGAAAACCTCACAACTAAAGAGAACCGAAAGTTCTGTTCACATATCCAGCGTTCACACTTTTCCATCACAGTGGCACTCAAGTTCATGCTCAAATAATGAGGCACCCTTTAAGTCTTTTTAAACTTCAGCTGGACCCTATTGATCCTTAGTGGTGAATGTGCTTCCGTGAGAAGTAACACTTTTTTTGTCAGGGTAAATGTACATTTAATGCATATTCTGAACTGGCATCCATGAACAAGTTTGCTTCGGAGCGGTACACTTTGCTAGCTGCGATGAAAGTTATTCAGGACACATTTAATGGTGGCAGTCTTCCTTAACTGGAGCTGCTCTACTGTTTTAAATTTATTTTGCACAGAATCAAAGGAAACCACATCAAAATGTCTGCAAAATACAATTCTGTCAATCCACAGATCATTACGTGACCTATTTTAAACCCTATTAAAATAAAAATGGAATAATAAAAGCTCAAGCACACAATGGTACCAATCAGTCAGTGGGGTATAAATATCTCATGTCTTGGGTATCAGGGAGTTATAAATGTGCAGCTTTTGAACTGGGGGAATAATTGATTTACGATGAGGTGCCTTTGTGATGGTTCTTAGTGTTAATTGGATTTGGGTGCACATACCTCCTAGACTCCTAGTGTATTTGGATGAAAACCTAAACCTTAAATGGTCATTAATATGCCTCACATTAAACATATGGGTTAGTTACAGTATGTTGCTCTCCTCTAAAAAAATAAGAATATCCTTTATTATTTTGCATGACAGCCCTCTGCCCACAAAAATTCACACATTGAAACCATTTAAAAGTAACCAAGTATATATTTTAATTCGTCAATTGTGTTTTTTTTATTTCATCATTAGTAAAACATGCAGTAAACCTTACATGCAAAATTAAACAGAGCCTACAAAGGCAATTGACGTTCACTTGAAAGATAAGTCTTAGGTAAGTAGTCACCCAAGTGTGTGCTTGTTATTATTATACAAATTTTGTAATCTACACAGTGTCAGAAATGTACTGCATTTCCAATGCATGCAAATGTTTCAGCTTGCAACAGTTTGAACAGTGCACTAAGTGTATAGCGATAAAATGTTTGTACATGAGATCAAACAAGTTCAAAATCTGGGAAGATTTAGGAGCAAACTAACACAATATTGGCAGAAAAATATAAATGTTCAACATCTGCAATTGTTTGATATCACCATTCTTCTTTTGTTTTAGTCTTTTGCTAGTACTTTCACATTGATTTCTTGCTAGGGACTCAGCATGGAATACTTCTAGGATGCATGAAATGCTATTGGGAAAAAGGGTGCTGCTTGAGATAAGGCTATTAAGACGCATGGATGTTTTTATTAGGCATTCATTTAAATGGCACTGTGGGGCATGGGATACTTATTGTACAATAGGGCATAAAGTGCTCCTGGTAGTGACAAGGTACAAGGGACAAGGGAGGCATTGGATGCTATTAGTGTGCTTGGGTGCGGCCAAGGAGCATGATACACCGCTAGAGAGGATTGTGTGCTGGCAGGAGAAATAGCTAGTGGTGGGCAGCTTTGGGTAATGCTATGAATGATGATGGTAGGAGATCTCGATTGAATGAGAATATACAGGATTTTAGTAGGGTGGTAGAAATGTTACCTCTCTTGTAGATCTTCAGGTATCAGGTTGCTTTATAGCATGTTGGTGTATTTTTCCAGGACTGTATATACACACGTTTGTGTCACACATACTGTATACACACACATGTATACTTTTTTTTATATATATACCAGTTGTTACATGTTCTGTAAATTGATGCTTTTTTAATACTTACTCATTTCATTAGAATCTCAGTCTGAATTTTGCAAAATAATCCTCTCATTCCCCGTATCAATAATTATATATATAAAAAATATATAGTATTTCCTATAGAGCATTGATAGGGCACTGTACACATTGATATTTGCCAGCACAATGTAATTTAAACCAGGTTTGTCTGCTTCAAAAGCAGTTTTAGTCCCCAAAGGAACCTTCTTCAGAAATTCCCTTTTGGGGACCAAAACGTTGTGCTCCCGTCTGTTATGGGTCAATAAACACCCTCTATGTTGCCTTCATTTTGTCTGGTGCAGATAAATATACCATTCTGGTCTTTTTTTCAAGTTTTATATAAATAAAGTACTGTACCTATAAAGTAGCGTACAAAAATAACAAAGGAATAAGCACAGAAAAATGCAAAACTTTTATTTTATTGGCCCAACATTACAGGTAGCCACTGGAATCTTGAAAAAAGGCTCCAGTAGGTAGTCAAAACGGGTCAATAAAATATATATTTTTTGCATATTTATGGTGGGCCTATCCCTTTTTTATTTATATATATAAATTCCTTTTAATTTGTATACTGTATGGAAGAAACCTTTTTAAGTAAAATAAACTACAAAGTGGTTTTAGTTCCCAAGGTATTTACATGAAAGCTTGCTCGCAAACCTCTCCACCCATAACAAAACAAAATATTGACTAAACTTCTCATGAATCTTAAATGCATCATTAGTGCAAATCTAACTAACCAAGAACAAAGCGTTAGTCTCGAGTCTGATTTCACGTCAGATCTTTTCCTGTAATCCCCAATGGCACTGTCACTTCAATATCACAGAATAATGCTGCAGTGTTTACCAGTGTTAGTGAAACAAATGCCTTATTGAATAAATATGTGTGAAAATACTGCAAACAAAAACATCTCCACAGGCACCCCCTGATTGGCTTTTAGAAATACTCTCCCGTGTTGTATCAGAGCTCTGCAAGTGACTTCCTGTCATAATACTGCATTGATCATTTCACAGTGATTTTCTGAGCACGCACAGCAAATCTATTCAAGATCTTTCAGATCACAATTTATTTGAGTGTACTATACAAAAAAAGAGTCTTTTACACTATTTGACATTTCTGTTCACTGTTTATCCACTTATATTTCATCAAACCTCTCTGTAAAATTGTCATTTTTACTTTTATTTTGAAGTATTTTGTAAAGTATGTATGTTGGCTAATGTTGGAAAACTAGGGACAAAAAATACCATCCACGTCTTGAACAGGTTCCCGTCTTCTAAACATGACACAGTTTTAAAATTGCACATACAAATATTCTGGACACAGACATGCAAAAAAAACACATTCTGACCCAAATTTACTAAGCAGTGATATTCTAAAAAAGTATCTCCAACATTGGAAGACACCTTATAGCCTATTCAAGGGAATGAGCTTGAAAGTGTCATCCAATGCTGAAAGGTGTCTAATGGAATAGCACCTATGTGTAACCTTCCTTTAAAATTAGTCAAATATGGCCCTTAATGTACCCATTTGGTCACAATCTCTTACAGTGTGACCACTATATTTACCATTTACACCCCTGAATAAGCAAATGTCATAACTTGGGCAATGTATTTGCTTAAAGAAGCATACAAGTAACACCCTGGCTAATACTATACACATGATACATAAAGCTTGGCCCCTTGCAGACGCACTTACCAGAACGCCCTCCTACTGTCTCTGTACGTTCTTACTACCTACCAATTCGATTGTAAGCTCCTCTGAGCAGGAACTCCTCTTCCAAAATGTTACTTTTATGTTTGAAGCACTTATTCCCATGACCTGTTATTTATATTATTTGTTATTTATATGATTGTCGCATATTACTACTGTGAAGCACTATGTACATTAATGGCGCTATATAAATAAAGACATACAATACAATACATTATTGTCAATAGTTTAATGATACATTCAGACTGTTTACATTTTGGACACATCTACAAAATGTTGGTGCATATACAAAATTGTCGTCGCCGTTATTTGCACGGAATTGCACCTATTTTGCCTTCATACATAAAACCAGTGGGGTGCCTTGTGTACCATCAGTTATTTTACAATACTGTGCAATAAAACATACAAGATACCAAGAGTTAAGGTAAAAGCACGAGGATAAAATTACTGCCCAAACATCTTACAGTCTAAGCACATGGCTAAAAAGCAAATTCCATAATGAAAACAGCAAATTATGGAAGGTACTGTACGAAATAGCAGTAAACTCACAGATTAATGTTATGGCTGAAGCAAAATTCAATTAAGTGGAATACTAGGACATATATTTCCTTTTCTATTTTTAAGAGATTTCCAAAGATAAATTAAGATATTACTTATCACTTTGCTAATGAAAGTCTACCTGATTTGTTTTGCACAGAAACAAATTAAGCAAGCTACTACAGTACCAAGAAAACATCTGCCAACAAAGTCAGGAGTAATGACAAACAAACCTGTCTTCCCTTTGTGGTTGGTTTCAATCCAGCTGCACTTAATTATAGAAAAGCTATCAAAGAAAACTGGCCATTAGTTGTTAATTTAGAATGACATCAGAAGAATATGTTAAAGTCTCCCATGATATTTCGAAAGCAACTTTGTAATTTTGGCAAAAAATTGCTTGGAATTCAAGTAAACCCGTGAGTTATCAAACCTTATGAAGTAGTACAGCTCAACCCCCTTATAACGCTGTGCTTGGGGTCCAAAGAATCACATTGCGTTATAATCGGATCGCGTTAGAAATAATGTACAATTGTATGCATTGTACAATAAATTATTTAAGATACTGTACCAATAATTGTGTTGTACAGTATTCATAAATACGAAAATTGGGAGCCACGCTTGCCTCGTGTTATAAGCGGATTCACGTTGTAACGTATCGCTTTATAACGGAGTTGAGCTGTACTTAGAATTACACCTGGTATACAAACTTTGTCTACAGTCTCGAGTCTCTGGAGAGGGAGTGGCTCAGTGAGTAAAACACACTGAGTGACACTGAGAGGAGCCTGGTTCAATTCCTGGTGTCGGCTCCTTGTGACCTTGGGCAAGTCACTTTATTTCCCTGTGCCTCAGGCACCAAAAACATAGATTATAAGCTCTACGGGGCAGGGACCTGTGCCTGCAAAATGTCTCTGTAAAGCACTACATATAACTAGCAGCCCTATACAAAAATATACTATTATTATCACACAACACAGATTCTTTCAGTTTATCTTTATAAAAATGAGAGTGCTCCTTCTCTTCTCTCTTTTCATAGTTACATTGTTACATAGTAGATGAGGTTGAAAAAAGACTTCCGTCCATCAAGTTCAACTTATGCTAAATTTAGACAACAGATACTTTATCCTATATCTATACTTCCTTATTGATCCAGATGAAGGCAAACAAAAAACCCCATTAGGGGGAAAAATTATTTCCTTCCTGACTCCAAGAATTGGCAATCGGATTAATCCCTGGATCAACATTCTTCCCATGTATACTTATTTGGTATATCCCTGTATACCTTTCCCATTTAAAAAGATGTCCAACCTTTTTTTGAACAAATCTATTGTATCTGCCATCACAGTCTCCATGGGTAATGAATTCCACATTTTAACTGCCCTTACTGTAAAGAACCCTTTCCTTTGTTGCTGGTGAAATTTCCTTTACTCCAACCTTAAGGGATGGCCCCGAGTCCTTTGTACTGCCCGTGGGATGAATATTTCTTTTGAAAGCTCCTTGTATTGTCCCTGAATATATTTGTATATAGTTATCATATCCCCTCTTAGACGCCTCTTTTCTAATGTAAATAAATCTAATTTAGCTAGCCTCTCCTCATAAGTTAGAATGTCCATCCCCTTTATTAATTTGGTGGCTCTTCTCTGCACTCTCTCTTGTTCCATAATGTATTTTCTTAGGATTGGTGCCCAAAATTGTACTCCATATTCAAGATGTGGTCTTACTAATGCTTTGTAAATGGGCATAATTATGTTTACTTCCCTTCCAGCCATTGCCCGTTTGATGCAAGATAATATCTTGGTTGCCTTTGCAGCTACTGCATGACATTGGGCACTATTGCTAAGCATGCTGTCTACAGCACTCCTAAATTCTTCTCCATCAAGGATTTCCCCAATATTTCTCCATTTAATTTGTAAGTCGCCTTTTTATTCTTGCATCCCTAATGCATAACCTTACATTTATCTGTATTAAACCTCATTTGCCATTTACCTGCCCACGTTTCCAGTCTCTCCAAGTCCTTCTGAAGAGAAATTACATCCTGCTCTGATTCTATTACCTTACACAATTTTGTATCATCAGCAAAGATGGAGACTTTTCTCTCGATCCCAACCTCAAGGTCATTAATAAACAAGTTAAAAAGCAGGGGTCCCAGTACCGATCCCTGAGGTACTCCACTCATGACTTTAGCCCAACATGAAAAAGTTCCATTTATGACAACCCTCTGTTGTCTGTCCTTTAACCAGTTTTCAATCCAGGTGCATATATTATTACTGAGTCCAATTTTCTTTATTTTGTACACCAACCTCTTGTGTGAAACCGTATCAAAAGCTTTTACAAAATCTAGACCACATCAACTGCATTACCCTGGTCTAAATTCCTACTTACCTCCTCAAAGAAACAAATAAGGTTAGTGTGGCATGATCTATCCTTCATAAATCCATGCTGACTATTACTAATAATTTTGTTTTCCATTAGGTATTCCTGAATATTATCCCGTATTAAACCTTCAAGTAGTTTCCCTACTATTGAAGTCAGGCTTACAGGTCTCTAATTCCCCGGTGTGATCTAGCACCCTTTTTAAATTTCGGCACCACAACTGCTTTACGCCAATCTTGTGGTACTGAGCCTGTGGAAATGGAGTCCTTGAATATTAAATATAATGGTTTTGCTTTTTCTGAGCTTAACTCCTTGAGAACTCTTGGATGTATGACATCGGGGCCAGGTGCCCTATTTACTTTAATTTTTTCAAGTCGCTTATGAACTTCTTCCTCAGTTAACCAATTGTTCATTAATATGGAGGTTGTGGCTTCCTCCTGTGGCGCTACTATTGAACTTGATTCTTCCCTGGTAAACACAGAGGCAAATAATTTGTTTAATACCTCTGCTTTTTCCTTATCTCCAATAATCTGCCTACCCATCTCACACTGAAAGGGTCCTATATTTTCTTTTCTCATTTTTTTGTTATTAAGGTACTTAAAGAACTTTTTAGGGTTGACCTTACTTTCTATTGCAATCCTTTTTTCATTATCCATTTTTGCTAATTTGATTGCCCTTTTGCAATTTTTGTTACATTCCTTATAATTCTGATACGATGTCTATGTCCCTACTGACTTAAAGAATCTAAACGCCTTCCTCTTCTTGTCCATTTCCTCCCCTACCTGTTTATTTAGCCACATTAGTTTTGACTTATTTCTTTTATACTTATTACCCAAGGGTATACACTGATAAGTATGCTTTTCTAACAATGTTTTAAAGACTGCCCATTTATCTTCTACATTTTTCCCTGCAAAAACATCATCCCATTGTATTACTACTAGATTAGACCTCAGTTTATTAAAATCTGCCTTTCTAAAGTTTAAAGTCTTTGTTGAACCCAAGTAATCTGTTTTTGTGATAATTTATTTCAAATGAGACCATGTTATGATCACTGTTACCCAAATGTTCCAGGACTTGAATATTTGTTATTACTTCTACATTGTTTGATATGACCAAATCCAGATCTGCCCCTCTCCTGGTTGGTTCCTCAATAATTTGGGTCATATAATTATCTTTAAGCACCCCCAAAAACCTGTTTCCTTTTGTTGTAACGCTAATCTCATTGCCCCAGTCTATGTCTGGATAATTAAAATCCCCCATTATGCAAACATGACCCAGTTTTGATGCCTTCTCCATTTGCAAAAGTATTTTAGCTTCCTCAATCTCACAGATATTTGGTGGTTTATAGCATATTCCCACAAACATTTTCTTTATACTTTTACCTCCACTGCTAATTTCTATCCACAAGGTCTCTACATTTTCATCATTCCCTTCATAGACATCATCCCTTATAATAGGTTTTAGATCCGGTTTAACATATAAACATACTCCACCTCCCCTTCTATTTGTTCGATAATAACCCTCTAAATTAACTGTCCAGTCATGAGTTTCATCCCACCATGTTTCAGTAATGCCTATGATATCATTCTGCTCCCTTGCAGCTATTAATTCAAGCTCCCCCATTTTATCTGTCAGGCTTCTTGCATTAGCAAGCATGCATTTAAGTTTTTTTTCAGCATGTACTATTATCTTATCTGCTCCTTCCTTTCTGCTACCACTTGGTTTAGTCTTTAGAAGTTTTCTAGTATTATCTCTATTTACTATGGGTGTCTCACTGCTTGTCAAACTTGCACTTGCCCCCATTCTACCTCCATACCACCTTGAATCCTCCTCTATTCCATTTAGTTCATTATCTGTTTCATTCCCCTCCCCCCTCCATCCTAGTTTAAAATCTCCTCCAACCTTTTAAGCATTCTCCCCCCAGCACAGAAGATCCCTCTTCATTGAGGTGCAATCCGTCCCTAGAATATAAATGGCACCTCTCAGAAAAGGAGTCCCAGTGATCTAAAAACCCAAACCCCTCCTTCCTGCACCACTTTCTTAGCCATGCATTAACCTCCCTGATCTCTGACTGTCTCCCTGCGGTAGTGCATGGCACTTGTAGTATTTCAGAAAATACTACCTTGGAGGTCCTTGCCTTAAGCTTTTGGCCTAGATCCCTGTAATCATATTTTAGGACCCTCCATCCTTCTGTAATTTTGTCATTGGTGCCAACATGTACCAAGACCGCCGGGTCACTCCCAGCCCCCCCCCAACAATCTGTCTACCCGATCAGCAATGTGCCAAACCCGAGCACCCGGGAGACAACAAACTGTTCGGTTCATGCGGTCCTGGCAACAGATTGCCCTATCTACCTTCCTAATAATGGAGTCCCCTACCACCACAATCTTTCTTTGTATCTGAGCATCCTGGGTCCCCACTGTGCTGGAGGAACTATTCCCCTGGCTGCTAGAGGAATTAGTCTCCCCCAGCCTTGCCATTTCTGCCCCAACATTCCCAATATCTTCACTCAACATGGCAAATCTATTGGGATGTGTCAGCTCAGAAATGACCTGCCTCTCCCTATTGCCCCTGCTTCCCCTTCTAACTGTCACCCAGCTACCTACCTGCTCCTCACTAGCAGCAACTAAGCTACCTACCTGCTCATCACTAACAGCGCCACCCTCTGCACCACTAGTCGAAGCAAGGGCCTGCTCTGTGAGCTCTAATTCCCTTTCAAGATTGCCAATGTCCCTCAATATTGCAAGTTGCCTCTTCAGATCAGCAATCTCTGACTCTAAAGAGACCACCCGCTCACACCTCTCGCAGAGGTATGCTCCTTGGAACAGCTGCTCCAAGTGCACATACATGTGGCAAGATGTGCATTGAGTGGCATTTTCAATCCTGCTCATTCTAGGAACTATGAAGTTTAGAAGTACTAACAGTAAACTGTACTTCAATAACTATACCTTGTTTAATCGCTTCCTTGTTCAAACTGCTTCTGGTTCTAACTGCACACACTTTAACCAACCAGCACTTTAACAACTGCTTCTGGTTCTAACTGCACACACTTTAACCAACCAGCACTTCAATCAACCACACAGATCAATCAGTACACACAAGCTCAGGATTTGTTAGAAGCCTCTGTTTAAATAGGGACACCCACAAGGTGTGTTAGGTTATCAATTAACTAACCCTCCCACTGCAGGTGTGTTAGGCCAGCAAATTAACCAACTACACCCACTCTGCCTCAGGCAGGAGAAAGGGAAAAAAAAGTTACAGGCTTCAAATTACAGCACACTTTAAAAATAGATGAACCCACTGCACACTCCCCAAAAACAGCCACCCCTGCTAGTATACCCAGTACTTCCCTTTCCTTCTTTTCGATTTTTATTTTAGCATTTATTTATTACTAATAAAGTTATTTGGAATGAGTATCTTTTAACATCATTTAATGACGTTATTACCAATGCTTTTCTACATGTATGGCAGATCAGGCTTATTATCATGTTATTTTTCTTCATGTTTGTGAATCATTAAAACTGCCAGCTCTTAATGGGTATAAACCTATCTTGAGAAATAGCTTCTATCAAATATGTGAAACTTGAATCTGAGCTTCAAACGTTTCACACATAAGCATAAGAAAAGTATAGAAAGGTAAATAATTTATAGGACGAAATGGAGTTTAAGAAGTAATCTTAAATGAGCAATCCAAGCGCTTTTTTTATTTTAACATTTATTTTAATTTGTTACACAGGATTGAAGCAGGGGGTCTCCGGAGATAAACCCCATTCATTTTAGCTCCAGTTACCCCCTGCATCTGGAGATACTTACCTCCATATTGGGTGCCAGTAGTCACTCCGGCTGAGCTAGCTGGGGTTTAAAGCTCCTGTGTCACATGGGCCAATAGTAAGCCGAACCTGATGATGTCACCATTTCCAATTGGCCTGCAGGGCGCCGAAGCTTTGAATAGCCGCCATAATGTGAACACTGGTAGCCAAGCGGAAATTGCAACTCTGTCTCTCTGCTCTGGCATTGGAGGAATTTCCACACACCCCTGTCTTTGGATTAACTATCTACCCTTCTAATACTGGGCTCTCCCTTTCCCTCATTGCTGAGCATAAACCAAGATTCACTTGGATGTAACTGTGTTTGTCACAAACACTCCTGCCTTAGTCTTGCCTTGTTTCTGAGACCTGCTGCATTCCCCCATGACAGAAGTCTGCTTCCTAGTTCCTGTACTGAGGCGCTGGATTCCCAGTGCTAGCCTTGCCTTGCTCCTGAGACCTGCTGCACTCTCCCCTTGCAGAGACCTCTATCATGGGCCGCTCACGCTCCTCGCGCAGAGGCCATTCCCGCGCTTCAGCTGCTATGCTTCGCACCAGCCTACCTGTTACCAAACCCCAGCCTGGATATCGTTTACTCTGACGACTCCAACTCTGTCCCCGGCTTGTCCATGGATTACCCTGCCTTCTCCAACCCTGAACCGTCTACGATTGACTACGGACTGCACAACCCAGAACCGGCTTTGTGGTCTAAGGTCGGTGTATTCACATCCTCACCTCAGACCTGCGGTCCGGTCCCGGTTTGTGGTGAGCACGTCCGTTACAGTAATTAGGTAAGTGTGCACTAAGTGTTGCCAAGTCTCAGTTGAGAACTCATTTTACTAACACCACATGAATTTGGCTCACCTACATAATAAACAATGCAGGACATAGACTAGAATTAAGCACAACAGGAAAACACTTCTAGTTGCTGCTAGTGACTTGTTTAAGACACTGAAGAATGGGAAACAGTGTAACAAAGCTTGCAGAACACTCTGATCACATATTTTTGAAACGAGTACCAGGTACAGTTTGACCTCTGCTTTAAATGAGGTGAAGAGAAAGGACATTCAGAAACGTAAATCTGTGTTTCAATCTCAGACACAATAACTTTTGATTAAAATGCCACATACCATGTGTGACGTACAGTACAGTAACTCTAAATCATCTTCATTTAGTTTTGGAAGGAGAATATTTCCCATTTTAATCTTCTCCCAGTTCCTCAATTCACCTACTTTGAATTTACTGATTTAATCCAAAGAGGAAATCATAGCACATGAATCATTGACTTAAAGCAGCAGTCCAAGCTGCCTTTTTTTAATTTAACCCCCCCCCCTTTAATATGTGCATCAATACAATCCACACAATAATAAGTAATTAGCTAAGTTGCTGATATGCTGATAGATCTTTTCTCCTGTGATAGATCGGCGAAGATTCGGATCGTGAGTTCACTAAATGGCTGTCAGTGTAGCAGAAGAGGACTAAAGATGCAAAGTTATGTGGGGAAGATCATGTGATCAGGCAGTCACTAGATACAATTGGTGCACTGCTAGAGAGAAGGCAGGGCTCAAAAAGGGGTGTGCCAGAGCTTGTTTCAGAAGCGGAAGGGGATGAGACTTTGTAAATGGTTGCTATTGAAACAAAAAAATGCTTATTACATTATAATACATTAAAAATGTAATTCAGAGTTGTTTTAAAAAAAAGTATTGTCTCCTAGTACAGAACTGATTTATTAATCACACATGTAGGATATTCCTTGGTCTGCAGATTTAAGGGAAAAAAATTACCATATTTCTGTGTCAAATTGGTTATCCGGATATATTTTGTTGTGATTGCCTTACATTTTGAGAAGCTTTGCAAACCTCTTTAGACTTGAGTTAAAAATACAGGGGTCAATTTATTTCATAGCAGTATTGTAAGGAGAGGATGACTATGGCACAGGAGAGATGTGCAAAGTTTTGCAAACCCTATCGATCTTTGCCAATGTTACCCCTTTAACTTAGTGAAAAAGTCTGCTTTGATGCAAAACTTGGCCACAAGTTTGCGTAGCGCTAACAAGTCAATGGGTAGTGCATGTTTGATTCATATTGATTGCCTTCACTTTCTAACTAAACTTTTTTTTAAAAATGTCAAAAGTTGTAGTGCTTTTCGATAATTTTTGTGCCGTTTCACTAGAACGTTTGGCGCCAAAAGTTCAACCAAAGTTTCACAGGATTTTTCAAACTTTTGGAAAGTTTGCTCTAAATTGAGGCAAAGTGAATTTCAGCCGGTTTACATATCTCTATGTATCAGTATGGTTAGAATACATTGTGAATATAAAATGTAAAGAGTATTAAGGTTTACTGACAGTCAGAGTGATTACTTGCATGAGGAATACTGCTGAGTGATCTTCACAATACTATTACAGGAGATGATAATGGTGAAAAATTGATTTTGTATGAAAACTACTCCTTAGAATAGGACGGACACAATATATATATATATATCCCCTGATGAAATCCGCAGAGTCGGAAGAAACGCGTAGGGATATCTGGCAGTGAGCCTACGGTGAAAGGGCAGCTCCTTGCACCAGCGTGAGGAGGCAAGGACTTGCCTGAAGATTTTTTTCCGGTTTCAAGTGTGAGAAGAAAGGCTAAATGGCAGCTGCATGTGGAGATTGAGTGCTCACAAACACTAAGGATTACTCCCCTGGAGACAGCAGCTGACAGCAACATCCTTTTTGGAGCCAATACTGACACTCACACACAAAGAAGAGACCGAGGAGTCCTCAGTTGGTGCATGGGCAGGTCCCATAACATGCTTTATTTTATCAGACAAATTGTAAGTGTGCATTTGTCTTGTCCATGAGATATTAAAACTTTGTTCATCTGATTTTACACAAGGATCGGGCGCTTCTTTTCTCTTTTTCTCTAATATATATATATATATATATATGTATATATATATATATATATATATATATATATATATATATAATACTGAGTTAAGTTATGGTGAGTAATGGTTATTGAGGCAAAAAGTGACACTGTGTGCTCATTTGCATGTCATTTCCCAGAATCTTTTGCTGCAGTGGAAGTGCTGTATGCTGGGTGATAATGGGGAAAGGTGGGGTTGCAGACCTGCCTAAGACATGCAGATGAGCATACAGCTATATTTGTATATATATATATATATATATATATATATATATATATATATATATATATATATATATTATATATATATATATATATATATATATATATGTAACGGATATTCTGACCTGGCCTGACCCACCCAATCTCACATTGGCCCCTGTGGTCTAACCAGTCCCCATTACATGGTTGTGTCTGGTGGTGCACCTGTTGGCAACATGACTCCTGAGTCTCCCGCATGATGTCGTGTGGGGAATGCCAACCCAGACAGGCAGCTGAGGTAGTGAGCGTGAGTCCTACCTATATCAAGTGCAGCGCCTCCACCTCATCAGGATCTCTGCATCTGCAGTAAAGATGGTTCTGATGAGGAACTCCTTCTTGGTGATGCCTTCCATTGGAGAGTAACTTCACACTCACACAAAGGGGTTGTCTTTGAACAGGGCATCTTTATTGTTGCTTGGTGGTATGGGCAAGCTGCCCCTCACAGCTAGCAGCTTAGCCGCTCATTCCTTTGCTGCACTCCATTAGGAAGATTCCTTCTCCTCTAATAGAGTTGCTCTCCACCTCTCCCCTTAGGGAGATTCAACAGCTTGTCTCTGTCTCTCTGCTCAGAGCTGCACAGACTCACAGCTCTTGCATCAGACCACTGCAACACTGTTGCAGACCTCCACGTGCCTCTTACTGAACAGAGGCAGCACACCAACTGAACTCCACTAGCTTTAGAAAGTGCTGTGCAATATATCAGCTTCCAGAAACACCCACCTCTTCTCTGTGTCACTAACAGGGGACACAGACAGGCTGTCACTTCCTTGGCTACTATCTTACACATCACCAGGGGTTGAGGGCAAACCTCCATAATGACTACTGGCAATCCTGCATACTTACCAAGTTTACTGCCAGCATGAGAAAGAGATACGTACACCAATTTTACACATGGCTACATATATATATCAATCAATACAAAACTGGTAGATTTATACTCTACCAACGTAATATGTATGCAACCCCCTCCTAAGGGGTTACTAGCAGCATTAGTGTTTGCGAGGCCCCACCATCGGTTGCTATGGGGATCCAGACGTCACACAGGGGTATTTAAGGGACAGCGGCTTGTAAGGTTGGGTTCCAGGAGGACAAGAGGAGAGGGGCCTCAGGGAGAGTAGACACCAATGTTTTTACAGTTACAGTATAGACTAGGTCCCCTTACTTTATTATGTTATAGACCAGGATAGTAACCTTGCTTGTTAGGATCCCTGAGAAGACTATGGGAGTCCAGTATGAGTTGCTAAGTATGAAATGGCATGCAACAGAAGGCCTCATTAACAAGGATTACCAGATGCTGGTGAATTGGCTGTAACCACGGATTTGCATGGATATTCCTCCCAAGTGGAAGTGGCAGTTACCATAAAGGCCAAAGGAATTAGGTTAAGTATACACGGCCCTCTACGTTCCCCAAACGGGCCTAGTATTACCGAGAAATAGGAGAGATGTCACAAATCAAATAGAAGGGGGTCTGGGTCATACATCTACGTAAAGCAACTAAGCAAATGTACCTCCTGTTCAAAAGTGTTACGGGTGGGCACTGATGGAAGAGCTGTATTTGTGTATGTCTATGTATAAAAATACTGTACAACAGTGGTTAACATATGAATGAGTGGTCCCTGTGCTTGGGGACATGAATAAATGACAGTTGTAGATTGAAAGTTCCTGGCGTCCATTATTATACAACTTTGCTACCTCATCTCCCAGCCACCTGAATTCCAGCACCCTGAGGGTAAACTATGCGGAGTAGCGATATACACACACCACACCGATGTAATCTCCCTGGGAAGCCAGACAGGAAAGGTTACATGGATTACATATTTTTATAGTGCCCAGTTTGTACACTTTTCTCTATATCTTATCAAAGAGGGACTTTCGTTTGTTTTAAATTACATTTATATTTTGTGTGCTCAGTAATATTCACATATATTTTTACATATATTGAGAGACATTTCACAATCAAAGATTGGAAAATTCAAGTCCATGAAGTCTAAAAATGCAAATATTTACCTGTTGGTAGGGATCAAGAAAGGATCATTCAATAGGCACACCAAAAAAAATAACAAATAGTGATAACATCCGGTCAACCAATGTAAACATACGGTAAACTCCACCAAGAATCTCACAGCTGGAATACCCAATAGTGTACTCAAGTACTGTGTAGGAAATAGCAGAATAGTGGAAATTCATGGTGAAGAGTATCACCACAAAGGCAGCCTCCATGCATAGCATGCCTGGGCATCTTCTATATTTCCATCAAACAGCTAAGGACACCTCAATATGCAACATCAATCCTGGCAAAAAAACGAGTCTACATGTTTGGGCATCACCTGCAAGGCAGTCTCCATAAGCACCATCTACAAACAAGAAAATTAACATCTTCCCACAGGGTCGAACAAATATAATCCAGCAGCAGTAAGGTTGACATGAAGGCAACACTTTAAATGTCCCCATGATGAATGGCGCCTGATAGTAATACACTGTTGTCGCATATATCCTATGTTAATCTGTCACATTACAGAGATTATAATTAGTCCCCAAGGAAACAATTTAACCACAGATTTTCCTTTGAACGTTTTGGGGCTACAGTGTGTTGTCCAAGACAAAAATCCATTGTATCTCCAACCGAAGAAGTAGGTTCGATTGATTGACACGTCTGGAAATAGGTTCTAATTGGTCAAAAATGATGTACTGTAGTGTCAAGTTGTCAATTGTGTCCTGCATTGGGAAAATGTGAGGGTACCAACTGGTTACTTTTCTTGTTCTTTAGCACAGCTCTGATTGTAGGGCATTCTAGCTCAATCCTCTCCCTAAATATTTGTTCAGTCTTTCCAACAGAAGATAATCCACACAGGCAAGTTATAGTTTAAATGATGTATTGACTGATTTTAAATGTTTGATTTTGCTATCAGTCATCCCTCTTCTTCTTCTTCTTCTTCCCCCCCGCCCCCACCCCACACACACCATGTAGTGGCATGTGGTGCAGTTTTGACATTTGTAACATCCACGTTTTTAGTAAGGCTTAGTATGGACCAAGGGGACAGCAGGGTGTACGTTCTCTATAAAAAGTCCATCAAAATTTTGCTGCTGCAGTAGCTTGACCAGGGAGACTGCGAGGAAGCCCCCCTTCCTACTTTTACCATTACCCAAAAAAACACATACAAATAACAACAGACTCGGTCTGGAGGTATAAAAAGGCTGCGGCTTTATTTATTATATAATAATAGCGTAACTGCTAGTCCCTGCCAGAATGCTTGCTTAATAGGATAAGTGAAGGGGCAGACAGGCCTTTACCCATTAGCCCCATCAACCGTCACTGTGCCCCCTTGAGCCGGCCGCTATCGTGAGAGTGCTCAATAAGTTGTGTCCTTTATCAGCCCGAGCCCCTTCTTGCAAGGACAAGCACTTACCCCCCAACCATCATGGCCAGGAGCAGAGTGACCACACTCGCTCTTGGCTATATCTTTTACCTCCCCTAACTCCTCCCGCTTGCGTCAGCGGTCAATCAGCTGGAAGGGGGGCCTTTCCCACTGCTCATGGCAGCCCATCTCCTAGGCGGCTAGAAGGGCTGCTAGACAAAGGTTTGCATTTCAGGATGTCATGTAGGGTAAGACCAGAGCTTAAAATCTGCTTGTTTCGTCAACGCATCAGCATTACTTTATCTATCATTTTAAATGTTGTAATATAGGTAGTTACTATTGGGAAAATCTCCAGTTTAGTAGGTTTATCTCTCTGGACAATGGCTCACTGTTTATCACAGAGAGCATGTATTAATTTCATGCTGTTTCTAAACTCTTTGGGGTTACAGCATATGTAGCCATGTCTGGTTTTGGTTTCTACCCTGCCCAGCCTAACATGTAAGTCCTGGTACAGTGCAGGCAGTGTTAGGCCCAATCCGGGTTTTCCACAGCAGTGAGCAGCTTCCTTGAGTGACAGGGGGAGGCGGGACAAGGACTATGTTCTGCCCAATCCTGGGCTCAGACTTTGAACCCTCCCCCAGGGTACTTAAGGGGCTGTATTTTCTAAATTAAGTCAGTTGTCTCTCCCATGTGAGAGACTGATCTCATAGAAGATGTGTGCAGGGCTCTGTCACCTTCTATCCCCTCCCTTAGGGGAGTGGGAGTGAGAACCATACCCCCTGCTCCATCAAGAGCCGGGCAAGAGCTACGACCGACCTCTGGGGCCCATGCCTGGGGATTGAGTCCAGGGACCATCCTACGGCTGGAGACCAGTGTTAGTGTATGCAATGAATAACTGTATGCTGTATTATTTATTGAAAGAATAAAGACTGTTCTTGTTCAAAATATACTCCTGCCTGAGAATGCAGTCTATCGGGGAGTTTGAGAGAGTTCTTTCGAAGGGACTGTGTTCAGCATCAGTGGAGCCTGCGACAGATGGAGGCGCTGACCAAAGAATGAAGTGGAACCAGCTATCACCCCTTAAAGCCTGTTCTGTTTCCCCAATTACATCGGCGGGATCTCATACCTTCTGTGAGCAACAGGTACTCATCACCACTACACACCTGGTTGCTGGGGAATCTCCCAGAGGGTGGGAGAAACACCGCTACACATACAGTACTTATATGATACATGTACAATATTATACACACATGCTTAATTAACAACTCCCTAGTCCCGACTCCTTACCTCTGATTATATGAAATACCTCTAGCAATATCATTATGTTACCTCTATTCAGTCTCTTCTGGTAATATTGCAGGAAATCTACTCCTATAGGTAATGAGAAAGCAGATGGGCGCTGCTGAGTTATGGTTCTTAATTATAGTTTGCAGTAGCAGTCAATTATGGTTCACTTCATCTAATTTGTCACTCAGTACCATAATTCAGTTATTTTCTTTTCATTCCACCTGGTAACGGTCTTATGTAATATTATTTTATGATGGAAAATAAGAAGTCAGAGTTATGACTCATCTCTGAACATGAACCATTGTTTACCATTAAAACAATAACTATTATTACCTATAATGTATATGAAGTATTCTATTTGATAAAGAATACTTTAATTTACTCCTGCAGCAAGAAGAATTGTTTAAGTTTATGGTATCATAACACAAGGGTGCTCAGCTCCAGTCCTCAAGCCCCTCACCCAACAGGTCAGGTTTTCAAGATATCCCTGCTTAAGCACAGGTGGCTCAATCAACCTGTGCTGAAGCTGGGATATCCTGAAAACCTGACCTGTTTGGGGGTCAGGAGAACTGGAGTTGAGCACCCGTGTTCTCAAAACTGTCCCACTCATTCAGAAATATTTGAACAAAACGTACTTCTTTCGGTAACTTACAGCATTGGGTTTGTATAATGTTTGATAATAAGTAATGAAAAAAAGAAAACAAAGCTTCGAAACAGTTTTTGTACCAGCAACTTTGTAGGCATTGTCTAATTTCCGACTATTTTATTTGTGCATGTCCATGCATTTATAGATGCTTTATTTGTGCACGAATCAGCCTAGTGGGACTGAATGTGCTGATGGAAGCTGTATACACAGGCAAGAAAAAAACAACATTCGGGCCCCATAGCTGTGTGTCAATCAAATTCATAGGTACAAATTTATGCTTAAAAGGGTTTTAATGACAAAGCACATTCTCTGCTACTTTGAGGAAAATGTAAGATCAGCTGTACAGGGGAGAAACATCTCCTTAGTGCAACAATGTGGTGTCTGACCCAAAACCCGGGTTAATTTTTCATGGACACCTTTGTTATTTGCTTCAGTTTTATTAAGCTGCTTTTTACCCTACTCTGCAAATCTGCTTTTCATTCGTTATGTGCCAATAGTTTTAACAGCTTTTTCAATTCAAGGAAATAATGTGTTTTATTTTTTTTTAAACAGTTCCCATTAGTAAACTTTTATGCTTATTATTAACTCTGGGGCTATTCAACAGAAATTCTGGCTGTGCAGAAATCATCAGTCATACTGTAGCAATGCATATTTTGTTTCATTGGTTACATAATTCCTTTGCAATAAGCATCCGTTCTTTACTCTTGCTTTCACTTTGTGCACTTTTAAGCATAAACATGCTCTAGATTGCTTTAACTTTACATAATCAAGTACCCAAATTATAGCACTAAAATGATCTACATGTGTGTAGAATAAAAACCAAAGACCTTTCCTTCAATATTGAATGTTTTTTATAATTTCTTCAAATCAAACTACTAGTACGGTTTGAAACCACTGTTCCATGTGCTGGGAAGCACATTCTGCTCTTACCAATCTGTGCAGATGTGGTGTTACTGTTAATGTTAGCAGCTCTTGGTGAATGGATTACTGGCCTTCAAGGCTTCACATGCATTCTAAGGTTTTATCATCGGGGGGTTCGTGTCACTGGTCTTATATTTGCCTTTGTCACTCCTGGTTTAATCAAAAGATAACGTACTCTCCAATTGTACCTATTGAGCTGGTACAGCACATGTTTTTGTGTCCAGCTGTACCGGTAAAACTGTAAGGTTTTTTTGTTTGAGGTAAACTGTGTAGCTTAGGGGACCTGCATGAGAATTGCTTGGAATTACCTTCTTCCAGCACGAGAAGAGAAACTACAGTGGTACATATCATTATGTGCAAAATGTTGGAGGATCTGATATAATCATGCTGTTTTCTTTTAAATGTTTTAGTTTGCATTAAACAAATATGCCTAAAATATATATAACCAGATATTCAAAAAGTTATGGAACAAAGTGTCAAAAACCTGCTGTACAGTGTACAGCACATAAAAATACCACCTGGGGGTACATATGCATGTCTCAGACAGGTCTGCAACCCTGTCTTCCCCATTATTGCTTAGTAAACAGTGCTTCCCCTGCAGCCAGGGATTCTGGGTAATAACATGCAACTGAGCATTTACACTGAGTCACTCTTTGGGGCCTATGCAGAGAGCAGCGAATTTTAAAATTGGCGAATTTATTAAAAAGTAGCTTTTTTGGAGAGTTTTAATCTCCATATGCAGAAAAGTGCGAATTCTGCTATGTTTAACATGGATGCGTGTGGCGAGTTTAAATTGGCGAGATGCGCGCTTCAGAAATGTGTTAAAACAAATTCGCGCCTTTTTTTTTCCCTTTGCAATGGCCGCGAGCGGCAGTTTTTTTTGGCGAGGCAAAACGGAGACAATCGCGCCATTTTATTGGCGCGAACAGCCGCTAGATGCCGTTCGCGCCTCTCTGCATACGGATATTTTTAAAACTGGCGAGATTGAGGTTCTCGCCAGCCGCGAGGCGAGTTTTACAAATAGAAAAGAAAAATTGGCGCGTTTTTCGGAACTCGCCATTTTCTGCTGCTTTCTGCGCGATTTTCTCCAAAAAATGGCGAATTTCGAAATAGCGCTGCTCTCTGCATAGGCCCCTTTATTTCTTATCCATTTTAACATGGACCCCTATAAGCTTATGCGTGCCATATTCACAGCTTTTCAGCACAGCAAGGGTTAAAGAAAAGCTGTGTAATGCGGCAGTCATAAGCTTATGGGGGTCCATGCTAAAAAGGATACGAATTTAAGAATGACACACTGAGTGCTCATTTGCATGTCATTACCCAGAATCCCTGGCTGCATGGGAAGCATTGTTTGCTAAGCGATAATGGGGACATATATGGTTGCAGACCTGTCTGAGACGTGCAAATGCACCCACAGGTGGTATTTTTATTTGCTGTAAAATATGTATGAAACAAGACATAAATGAAACCAAGTTTCATTTACCCTAATTTCTCATTTTCTGGTGGTCACAGTACACATAGGCTCATATTCAATATGCTGTGAACCCATCTTCCATATTCTGGAGAAGAGATCGTGTCCATTCAAAGAAATAGGACTACTGTATAACCTTCTGCAGCACAATGAAGCATGTTGAATAGGGACCACAATACTCATTTTACCTGGTAAATTGTTGGACTGGAAAGTATGCAATGGCAGGCTGAATAGTGACATATGCTGTGGATTTGGAGGACAGAACCATTTAACTGGCTAGAACCCCATAGGATTTTAAGATTTTAGGTCCCATGAAATGACTATTTGTCCTAACTCAGGGCTGTCAGGAGTATTAATCGTTGTAATTTATTTTTAAACATACTGTATCTAGCCGTCTATGTTATACATAGATATGATATTCTTTTTTCAATTAAGTAGAAGAACAAAAAGCTTCTTTTAATATTCATACACCGGTTTTACAAAGTAATGTCCATATTCATTGCAAAATACATGAAATGATCTATAATTCATGTACTTTGTTCTGACAAAATTGAATGATAATACTGAAATGTTCTATAGCAGGATGACTTATAGTTGGTACAAACTGAAAAGTGGTTTAAATAAATGATGATATTACAGAACTACTTTGGAAAATTTAAAGAAAAATGCCTTTGAACACTTTCCAAATGGAGGAAAAAAATGTGAGCGCTTTTTTTACAACCAACATTTGAATTAAAATTTCCCCAAAATGAGTACTTACATGTACACCTATTCAAAGTGCTGTGACAGTGTCTTCTCTGTGGTTTAGAAGAATTCCATTCAGTTCAACTGAATGAGAGTAACATCCTTTTATGGTGTCAGATGAGATATACTCCAGCTATAATACATGTGGGACAATTTCAAGTCTACTCATTTTCTCTACAACTTGGGCAATCACCAAAAGCACCCAGGTACATGCTAGGTACATGCTGGGTACATTCTGCAACATTCCAGTGACATTTCTGCAGACAGACTAATGGCCCATCGGATAAACAGCGGGGGGGGGTCCCTGCTGTGTTAATCCGATGGGCCGTTAGTCTCTGCAGAAATGTCACTGGAATGTTGCAGCATGTACCCAGAATGCACCTGAGTCATGTTGGTGATAGCCCCAGATTTGCCCCAGATTTTCAAGGCAAGTTTAAGGCAAGTTTTAGAATACTCGTTGGCTCACCTGTACAGGTACTTGTATTGAAATACACTGTAACAACATACAATAGTGTATCTGATTTGTGCTACTTTGCACGTTTAGGATTATGGCCCATATTTACTAAGAAGTACTACGACTCTATGCAGCCATTAAAGTGAATTGAGCACAGAGGCCATATTTACTAAGAAGTGTTACTGCATAGGACACCTTAGAGCCCATTTACCTGAATGGATCATAGAGAGCCATATTTACTAAGCCATGCTGTAAGGTGTCTTATGGAGCAGCACAGCTGAGTAGATACAGCCTTTAATGTTTTTACCATTGATAAAATGATACAAATTCTTCACTTACACTTACTGCCGCATTGATTGGAGTGGATGCTCTTACCGGCACCTGATATGCTTTTCACAGGTTTCATTTCACATTAACATCTAATCAACAAAACAGCTTTTATATAAAACTGACTAATCTTTCACCAAAACTGTAATATGTTAAAAGCATACAGAAGTACATTGATTATGTCTACAGAATTATGTAATTAGTCTAACTGATAGATGCTTATAGCATAAAACAAGCACAGTTATTTTACACTTGACTTTGCTAATTTTGCACACTTTGGGTCCAATTTTGAATCCTGATAAATATGTTATGTTTATAATAAATCTGCTGTAAGCAATTTTATCATTTAATGGAAGTAATTTGATTCTGAATATTTACAAGTGTAACCCTTAGTACTTGTTCGCCATAATTAGTTGTGATATAAATTATTATGATTTATTATGATTATTTCTGTAATTTCATGTTTGCTGGGGATCACAACTCTAATAATAGAACGACAATTACAGAGGAGTTGCATGTCATTTGTTATACATTAGCTTTCATTTGTGCATGTATCTTCACACCAATGATGCAATTGAAACATGATACATACTGTACTATTGCAGAAAAGCTATTACCATACTCCCATTATGACATGGGCCTTTAATTTGCATAAACAAAGAGTGTCTGAACTAGTTACCTATTTCAAATCCACAAGGCGTCTTTCAGTTTTTATTGTTCTATCAAATGCTGCAGTGCAAGGCTATTTATCAAAGATAAACACATGCAGGCTGAATTGGTTTACAAATGTTGCGTTGTTTACTTTTCTGTTTATTTTATTAAGAAATTATTTATTTGAAAATGTGCAGCATTTTAGCACAGCATAGAATGTACAGTACTATGAGAAAAATAAAGCCTTAATTTCTCTGCATTAGAAAATGTACAATTGTGTATAGTAGTTTAAAGCAGCAATACAACTTTCCAACTAGTTTTTTTCTCTTTTCTTATTTGTATATGTAAAGCATGTGACAATGTATAATTCTACATTCTTACTGGCAATCGTTTGGTGCTCCTGTTATAAATCTGTCAACATCCTGATTGTGTGCCTCACAGAATGGCTGCTTTAGTCAGTATTACTCAGCTGCTACAATGTATCCTTATATTACTAAGGTAACATTATCAGTTGTTACAGTTTGCAGCTAAAACTGCAAACTGCTGGGAACATTGACAACAAATTATCCCAAACAGGAAAGTGTTGCAAAGATCTTGCACTGCTTGGAAGTGGGCTAAAAACAGCTATAAAAATCAAAGGCTGCTTTAAAACTCATTAAAAATGGCATTATTATCTAACACTACAGAATTGATTTTTTTTTAAAACATACGCATAATATGTCCCATGTTTTGCTGCTTTAAGTAGTATAGAAAGTACCAGTGCTCTGATTCAGTGCATATGAGGTAATCTTATTAAACACGATGACAAAACTGTTTAGACACCATCTCTAACAGGTTTGTGCTATGTTTGGGTCCCCTTAACATCAGAAAGGTGGCTGCCAATAGATGGTGGTTTTCTTCATATAGAAATTTGAATCCGAATTTGGAAATATACAAGTTGTGGTAATATTTACCATCAGATTCCATAATACTGCGAACCTCTTTTTGAATAGGAAAATAGTAGATATGATTGTGATAAAATGCTGTTAATAATAATCAATAATAATTTGTTATTGTATAGTGCTGCTAGTATTATGTAGTGCTTCACAGAGACATGTTGCAGACACAGTCCCTGCCCTGTAAAGTTTACAATCTATGTCTTTTTTTTGGTGCCTGAGGCACAGGGAGATAAGGTGACTTGGGAAACAGGGAATAGAATCAGGCTCCCCTGCTTCAAGCTCAGTGCCAGTCAATGTCTTTACTCACTGACCCGCTCCTTCTCCCATGTTTTTCCCTATTTCAAAGATTTGCCGTATGCAAAAACAGTGTGACTTCAAAGATTCGTTTTCATATATTATAGCAAAATAAAAAAATCTGTGAGGATATAACCGTAATCCTAATAGACATATAGACATGTTTAGGAATGTCATTCTAAACCCCTTTTATGCCATTAGGAAATGCCAGCTAGTCATTTAGTCACCCTTGAGGACTGGAGTTGGACACCCCTGATTTAGAGTGTCTACTAGATCATGATATGTTTTCTTTATTGGGTGGAACAGCTCCTCGCTTGGATGCAAACATTGAGAAAGTTACATGTGCTAGTAATAATCATCAAAGCTATTTGCTAATCCTTGTCCCAGAACGTGGAAAAATAATTTCACATTTCATATCAAAGGGTTTACATCTTTCGTTTTTTGTGCGACTTTTTTACTCACCAACACTTACTTTGAGTCCGATTTTCCAGTACAGATGTGAACATACCAATAATAATTGAGAGATATGTGTGTTTAATGATTGGCCATGAAGGCATTGATAGAGTAATGGTGTAGTTTACAGTGAGTAGAGTTAGTAAAGGCTTGCTCCATATTAACACCTGTGTATAGCACCATAACAGCCAGTTACACATGGATTTCCCATGTCACAGTGGCCACTTTGGCTGCGTAGGACTTAATATTTTTTATTATTAAATGTGATATCTTTAATCTACATCCCCAATTTATCAATGCTGGCCTAATGCCAAGCTTGGGTACACATATATTGTTTAACCATTACATGCAAAGCCGAGGTAGCCACATCACCTGCCTATTGTAGATCATATCAGTCTGCCAGGTTTTATTGATAGATTCCCACATTGCAGATCACTGGAGCTTTGTACACAGCATGTGAGTGCTGGGAAGCATAGTCATTTTACATGCAGGACAAAGAAATACGCTTATATGCCAAACCTTCTGAAGAAAACCATCTTCTGAATATGGCCAAAGGCTTTTGAAAAGTAAATTGTCCTTATTTGAAAAACAACCTATTACACTTTAGTGAAACAATGTATGGAGAGTATAAAGTAAGAATTTTCTTTTAGTCCACCCTTGTTTATTTTGCTTTTCTAACCTTAGATAGAGTGGCATTACAAACTCTAGAAAAGGGGAATTATTTCTAAGCTGCAGTGATAAGTACTTTTTCTCTCTGAAAAAAACTTTTAAGTCCCCCTGTTGTGTCAGAGTGCAGACATAACAACACTCTGTCATACTCCCATTACACAGCACTGAAATATTTCTTCCTTCAATAATGTTTTAAAAAAGAAATCTTAATAAATGTTTCTGTGAACACTTGAGTGTGACAGTAACAGAGCTGCACTAAATTGAATGGTATTAAAAGCTAATGACAGATCTGAACTTACTGTATAACACCAACATATTACCTAGAGCGTAACAGAAACTTGGCATTGCAGCTGCTTACAACAGCCAGATCACTGATAATTTATATTTGTAGATATTTATGCAAGGAACTGATATTCATTAAATAATAAAGCATGAAGGGAAAACATAGATAACTCTAAAGAAGTTGTGAAACTTATAATGTATCATGCTAAATTATGTTTGCCCCATCAAAAGTTATATGGGTCAAATGTGTTATTTTACCATTTGTGATGATTAACTGCAAGCTTAAATATAGTTTTAAATAGATTTTGTCATACAAAGTCTTTAAAGACAATGGGGGGGGGGGGAGAATAACTTCTGTGAAGATCTTTATTTAAAAATATCACGAGCCCCAATAAAAACTAACTTTAAACAAAAAATCGAACATCTCAGTGCATTTACATATTAAAGTTTTTTTTGAGACCATCAGGAAAAAAAATTGCTCACAGTAATATGCCATGGATAAAACAAATGAACTTTTTTTTTTTCACAGCAAAACTTTATGAGCAGGAAAAAAAAACATTTTATTATTTTGCTCTTTTGCTCACCTTTCATCATTAAAATAAAAGGACATGAGTTGTAAAACCCAAAATAAATATGCACATAATTTTAAACCATGAAGAGCATCTATAAATCTTATGTATAGCAGCTGTACAGTAGCAATAATTTGAGTAGTACAGCTGCCACAACAATATCAAATTTTATAGGTAAAAAACAGTCAAAAGTTTAATGGAAGAGTAGAGTGATATATATTTAGCTATAAATAAACATTATCTAATGAAGAAATGGCATGATTATTTTTCTGCTCCATATCATTCCATATCATATATCTTTTCTGTCGCAAGATGCTAAAATTGGCAATCATACTTAAGCATCTATAACAATACAAATCTAGACATGCTAATATTGCTAGCTTTCATTTCTATGTATGACCATGTTTAACAGTCTGCAGTAGGGTACAGTAAATCTCTCTCTTAATTGTATGACATCATATAAAAACAGCATTCATTTCCATTTGACAATAATCCTTTTATATTTGTGGCCTAATGACAACCTAAGTACTATCTTCATATTCAGGAAATTGCAGCAAAAAGTATGTCAGGCAGGGATAAACATGGACTGACAGCTTTCAGCTACAACCCCTAAAACGCTTTGCACCTTAGCACTAATAAAATTAAGCCAGTAAACAATAGGAACACTTTAGATAGCTACTGTAGTGTAGCCCCCATCACATTTGGGACCAGATAAAATGGGTTAATTTAACTGAGTGATCCCTGCTATGTAGCAGAGTATTAATAGCCCCGCCCCTTTATCCTAGAGAGTTCTATGTTCCAGGTAAGTTAGTAGTTCCTGTTCCATATTGAAACTGTCTGTGGGGGCCCTAGATAGGGTTCCAACTTTGGGCCCTTAGAAGTGATACTGGGATCTATTTATCAAGGCAATTTCTGGGCAAAACCAGGACATTGTCACCTTGCACCTACCGTATGCATCAAGGAGATTAGTTGTGAAGTGGGAAGCAAATCCTGAAAAGAATAAGCAGAAGAGGTGCTATAACGTAAGTGTGTTCCTACATTTGGAGGATTCCAGGCTATGTGAGAACACATACACAACAATTCAAAAAAACTTTTATTTTAACTTTACAGCATACATACCATCACTACGTCATTTATAGAAGCTGTTTTATTTCAATTTATATAATTTATTTTTTCTTCAAGTTCATGTTACTTTAACTTATTTTACATACCCAGTCACTATTAGATCGCTATTGTGTAATTATATAGCTGGTTTTAGGGACAGTTAGCTACAAACAGCTATATGTGTGTCTAGTTTAACAATACAGTCCTGTAGGCAACATTTATCGCTACTTTCAGTTTAGTTATATATTATGAGGATGTCTGGGGGATCCACAATTATTATTACATTATATTATGTATTGCATACAAAACATATATTGGACAAAATTCTTATTGACAGGTTTTAACATGTGTTTTTATTGTAATTATGTGATTATGATGTCATAGGTGAGCGCTGTACCTATTTTCAGTACTCTTTGACAAAGCACCCTAGTGGTTTGAAACACGTGGGAGGTTTCTTCCTTTTTGGACAACGTTTTGTCTGTATTTTTAATCTGTCTATGATCAAATAAATGAAAAATAAAGATAAATGCAGCACACCAAAAAGCAAGCATGAAAACAATGGTACTGTTACCGGGGCTCCTGCGCTTGAATGAGAGCCTGCAGCAAATCCAATGGATACAGCGAGAAAAGCAATGCAAGGCACAAACGGATTTGAATTCATCTAATTTATTTAAAGCCAAACACGACGTTTCGACCCATAGGTCTTTTTCAAGTGAGATCAAGTGACATGTGGCTATGATCGAATAAAGCCACATATTTTTTCACTAGTTGGGTTCCAGAGCATTTTTAGATCAACGCTTCCAGTGTTCCCGCTTCTTTACTTACCTGTCATTTGTTATTGGGCTTGGAAGCACGCCCACGGAGACATACAAACCCTCACGGAATACTACAGCTGCAATAATGAGAGTGCTCACCCCACTACTAGCAACGCAATCGGAGATCGCCAGCAGGTGAGCATATACACCTGCCCTTCCTTCAGAGAGTGTACAGGTTAGGTGTGCTCTATTCGAGATGGTTTTACAGACTCTAGTCTCCACCATGCTAACTTCAATTTTATTGTATTTGTTATATTTTGAGCTGCACGCAGCCATATCTCACTCTCTCTAAAGCACAGGACAGTTGTTACTTTTCTCTATGTAAGAACAGGACTAAAGGGCATGCAGCAAAGTATGCCCAGCTAGAGTATCATTTGTGTGTGTAAATTGCAAAGGACACCCTGCCCCGTATTCAGCTTCTGGTGGAAACCACCAGGACGGAGAAGTTGAATGTGTTGGATGAATTGTTATTTCTGCTCTTGAGAAAGTGCGCGCATGCGCATGAAACGCGTTGGGAAGTATTCATTTTAGAGTTGGAGTTGAGGTTCCCGGTAGCAGCAGCCCAGTATCCAGGTTGTGATTGTGGGGGCCGAGAGTAACAAGAGGACAGTACTGCAGAAGGAGGAAGGAGCGTGACGTCACGTCCGGTTGGTGGCACAGCTCCCGCGGCCCGTGCGGCTCCACACTGCATCCCCGTCACGTGGGACGCCAGTAAGAGGACTCCGGTCGCCATCTTCAGACTGCAGAAGACTGTGTCTTTACCCTCACCGCTTGCAAACGTCCTAAACCGTGTGAGTAGGGCAACGATTTTACCCCCCACCCCAGGATTGATGTCTGCACACCATGGAACCCTGCAATTAGTTGTTAATAAATAGCTTTTCATCATTTTATAGTCTGGCTTGTGTTAATGTTAGTTTGTCTAGTGTGTCATGTTTGTATTGTGTTGTTAATGTTATATGTTCTATGGTTTTATATCTGCATTGACTGATATACTGCACCATAATTTATTTTCTTTTATTTCCACATATCTCACCATCCCTTGGAGAGTTTCCATAGTCCGTTTGATCAGCCACTGACCACCTAAGGACATCCATTTGGACTATCACCTAATTGGTTTGGACTTAATTTTATAATTTTATATTGTCACGTTTGGCGCCGGCATTTCTTTTTTCTTCATGCCTCCCCACTGACTGTACTGTCAGTTTTTGTCTGGCTGCCACCATTGTAACTTCATTTGTTTTTCAAGTGTGTCCTATTGTTATTTTTAGCGCTGTTTTGCACCGTCTTTCTTTTGCTTCTGCTGTTAAGAGACTGTAAATAATGGTTTCCTGTTTTAGGAGAGTCCCTGGCACTATAACAGTTTAATTCCCGCACTCCCTAACCTGCCCGGAAGAATCTGAGGTTCTCAGCATACCGCCCCTAAGAAAATACCAAAGTGACCGAATGTTCACTACATGATCCCACAATAGCGTAGCCCCTTAGGGGGGGTGGGGGAGGCGTATTACATTAGTTTATGCACAGGTGCTGTAGGAAAAACAGATGTATAGTTAAAAACTATTCTCAAAATATTACATAATTGAGGCTAACATTGATTGTTGAATTTGTACATGTTGCCAAAATGTGACCTGTCAAAGTGTCCAACAATGCATACTAAGGCACAGATATACTATATGGTGCTAAGCTTAAGCACACTTTAACTCTGATTCATTTGAATTGGAGTAAAACGTTCTAAAACTTAGCAACCCTTAGTCAATATGGGCCTAAGTGCATACCGGTGTGTCTAGAGATGGTATGAGATTTGCAATAAATACCATATTCACGGCAGGTTGGAGATGGTGGTGTAATTACACAGCTCCACCAACCGCCGGCAGAAAATAGCTATTAAAACGTACTAAAACCGGTATTGGAAATTTTTTAAACAGCGCTAAAGACCCATAAACATTCCCCGGATCAGAACTTAAGCTCAGAAGAGATATGGCAGTGACAAGGCAAAAGACCCAGCACAAGTCAGATGTACGGGCCTACTTCACCGGCCAGGGCAAGACCGGAGCAGCAGAGCTCTCGGCAATATCAGACTCTGACTCGGCCCAAGACATGGAGGGAACGGCTGCGGCTGCGGGGCAGTCCAAAATAATAAAAAAGGAGATCTCTCGGCTGCTTATAGATTTAAAATCCTTCTTTAGAGGAGAAGTGGAGGGGCTCCGGAAAGATATCCTCCAGATTGGAACAAGGACAAATGAACTAGAGGAGCGGATAGATGACAGCTCTAAACAGCACAAAGAAACAAACTCACGGATGCAAGCCTTGGAGGAGAGAGAGGCTGAGCTTGAGTCCCGTCAAGAAGATAGTGAGAACAGGGACAGGCGGAATAACTTGAGAGTCCGGGGGATCCCTGAGGAGATACTGGACCCGGAGGCCCTGTTGAGCCGATGGATGGCATCTATTCTTCCGGACAAACCGGAATCCGACCTGAGGATGGATCAGTGCCATAGGGCCTTACGGCCAAGACCGCTGCCCTCAAATCCCCCCAGAGACGTTATCTTGCGGCTACACTACTTCTCCATAAAGGAGGAGGTGAGCAGGATTGCTCGGGCCACCCCTCACATCACCTATGAAGGCATTAAAAATGGCCGCTCACACGTGCTGAAACACCCGTCGGAGGGGGTGACCTTTCTGAAAAAGCTGGGGGTCAAGGGGACCTTGGACACTGCTCCCCGTGGAGCCCAAGAGGTGAACCTGGCGGACATATCACCGAGAAGGTCGGGATCCTCTTCCCCAAAGGAAAGGAGGCACGAGAAAGACGGGGGGGAGGGGCAAGAGTCCCTAAGCCTCTGAAATAATAAAGTTAATAAAGTTGTATTGCGCCTGTTGCGGAAAATAAAAAAAGTTTTACCCCCTGAAACAATGGAGCAATAACCCTAGTTGTGGACAGCATCGGTGCTAAGTCGGCAAGATAAGGGGGTCTGGACAATTGAATACAATCCTACGGAACTAACACCCCTTATCGGACTCTAAAATGGCTACTTCTATCTTTCCTGGGATGGAGGATGTGGACAGAGCGCGAGGATTTCCATGGCGGCGGGGTTTTCGGCGGGAGAGAATGCTCCGCGAGCGGGACCCGCCCAGGGATCTGCCTTCTCCCCGCGAGGATCTGCCTCCGACTGAGACCGCCTCGCCCAGCTTGGTGACGTCGCTGAGCCGGATCTCGCGAGATTGTAGGATGAGAAGCAAAGAGCGGAAACAGCGGAAGTCAGAGGGACGGCCAGGAGGATGCGAGGACCCGGAAGTGGAGCGGTCCTCCCTGGCGTGGGCACGCAAGTTCCGCCGCCGGGGAGAGGCGCAAGAAGAGGTGAGGGGCTGGTGACGGGACCTCTGATTGCGGGGCAAGGGACAGATGTCTCAAAATCTAGAGGTGGCCTGTCACAGCGGTAGATACGGGGATGATAGGGGCGCAGCGGGGATCAAAGAGTAAAGCAAGCAAAGAAGCTGGCGGAGACTCGTAATTGCGTTCAGAAGTAACAGATAACACTAAACCTTTGTCAGGAAGGGAAGAATATACACGAGCTCAAATACATGAGAGGCAGTCTGGGACAAGGGTATGAGGGGCACCAGAAGGGAGGGAGGAGGGGTTTGTCGAGTAAAGGGGGTACTTAGGTTAGGGTTAACAGGGATAGTTTAGGGAGAGAAGAGAGAGGAGGGATAGAGGTAGTTACGGTTAAAGTTGTAGATAAATTAGTGGATAGCAGTTAGGTTTTGGTTAATCATGACTGTCGGCGGGTGGGGGGGTAGTTGCCACTCTGCCTGCAGGCATGTGCGTCGACTCCAGGAAGATGGGCTTGGCCTGCTTCCCTGGCAAAGACCCGGATGTTCATGGCCGGTGTACAGGGCCATGGAACTGGATCGGGAGGGAGGGGGGTCCAGAGAGAGAATATCTCTCCCTGGCAATGAACCCGAGGTCCAGTGGGACCAACACAGTTCTTTTTGTTTTTATGTGTGCTATGTATATGTGTTTTTCCCTCATGTTTTATCCCTTCCTCACCCCAGCCCCAAAAGGCGAAAGACAGAAGAAGCTCTGCAGGTGCCAGCACTATGGCTCACAAGTCCGTCAAGAGATCTTGGGCCTGGGTAAGCGCAAGTTTGATTGTAAACTACTACACACACATCATTTTATACGATGGCGGTAACTTTTGTATCACAAAATGCCAAGGGGCTCAATAGTCCACATAAGAGGAGGGTCGCCTTTTCGGAGTTTAAAAGGAGAAGGGCAGATGTAGTCTTCCTCCAAGAAACTCATTTTAGTTCACGGAACAGCCCAAAATTCCTAGACACACATTATAGACAGATATACCTATCTTCGGGTGAAGAAAAAAAAAGAGGGGTAGCTATACTGATACATAATAATACCCCCTCCCAGGTTGAGAAGATCAAGCGAGATCCTAAGGGACGATTCATTGTTCTGGTAGGACTCCTCAAGCAGAATAGAATAACACTGGCCAGTGTATATGCACCTAGCGAAGGGCAACCTTACTTCTTCGACACATTCTTCAGGAAGCTACAGCAGTGGGCAGAGGGACACATAGTCTTGGGAGGGGACTTCAATACGGTCATGGACCCGAGAGTTGATCGCTCCTCGTCTCAGCAACCCATGAAGAGGGAGGGGAATGTCCCCTTACTGAAGGGACTAAAACAACTTGGTCTTGTAGACATATGGAGAGAGCAACACCAAGGAGACCGTAGTTACTCCTTTTATTCCCATCCCCATGACAGCTACAGTAGGATTGACCACTTCTTTGTATCTGGTAGAATGGTCCCACAAATATCCGACACAAACATACATGATATTACATGGTCGGATCATGCATCAGTAAGATGCAGTCAAATTGGGTCTGTTAAACCGGGAGCAAACTGGAAGCTAAACGAATCTATAATTAAAATACCACATATCCAGAAACAAGTCAAAGCCGAAATCTCGAACTATTTTCAGACAAACGAAGGCAGTGTAGAATCCCATTCTACATTATGGGAGGCTCACAAGGCCACAATACGAGGGGTACTAATTGGTATAGCTGCGGGTAGAAAAAAGAGAAAGGAAGCCAAATTAACTCAGCTATATCGAAGGTTACACGAGCTCTCTACGCTACATAACCGGACAGGTAGAGATGATACATTGAAGGAGCTGAAGGATGTTAGGATTGAGCTAAATCTCCTTCTTACCTCCAGGGCTGAGAAAGACATGAGTTGGACGCAGAGGAAGTTTTATGAGAAAGCTAATAAACCGGACACTATGCTAGCCACCAGACTCCGCAATCGGAAACCAAATTTTAATATTCATTCTATTAAGACAGTAGAGGGGCTGGTCTCCTCTAACCCCAAAGTTATAGTGGGGGAGTTTGCGAAATTTTACGCACAGCTATACAATGGGGAGAAGGTGGTTCACAACGCTAAGACAAGCAGTAAACTGCGGAAATTCTTAGCGGACGCAGCCCTGCCACAATTGACCAGATTGGAGCGAGAGGCAATCCAACGTGACTTTACAGGGGAGGAATTGGCGGCGGTAGTGAAAAATTTAAAGGCGTCAAAAGCACCAGGCCCGGACGGGTTCTCCAATCTGTATTATAAAAAATTAATCGGAGTCTTAGCTCCACATATGCTCCGGCTGTTTAATGGAGTATTAGCAGGAGAGCCTTTCACGGGGCAGATGCTCCAGGCGTCAATCTCGGTAATTCATAAAGGGGATAAAGATCCTACAAATTGTCAAAGCTATCGGCCAATATCATTAATTAATACAGATGTTAAAATCTATTCCAAATTACTGGCCAACAGATTAAGTGTCATCCTGCCGAGGCTAATCCATCCGGATCAAGTTGGCTTCGTTAGAAATAGACAAGCGGCCGACAATACTAGAAGGATTGTAGATATAATAGACTTTATAGGAGCCAACGAAGTGTAGCTTTAAGCTTAGATGCGGAAAAGGCCTTTGACAGGATTGACTGGCCATACTTGGAGTCCACGCTTGGAGCATTTGGGTTCGGAGGCATATTCCGGCGGGCAATCAAAGCATTATATGCCGCACCAGCAGCTAAGGTGGTCCACCAGGGGTTCCCCTCTGAGTTATTTCCAATTAAAAGTGGCACGAGGCAGGAATGCCCGCTATCACCCCTTTTATTCGCCTTATGCATCGAGCCACTTGCAGCACAAATTCGGAGCAACGCTGATATCTCTGGAGTACAAATCCACTCCCAATAACACAAAGTGGCTTTGTACGCAGATGACATTATTCTAACTCTCACTAAGCCGCTCATCTCGTTACCCAATCTGTTCGAGCTTCTAGAGCGTTTTGCCCAGATCTCTGGATTTAAAATAAATCAGACTAAATCAGAGGCTTTAAGCCTTAACATCCCTAGAGAGATTGAGAAGCTGATAGAACTCAATTTTGAGTTTAAGTGGCGTCCAACATCCATGAAATACTTAGGAGTGCATATCACGAAAAAGGTAGGCTCTTTATATCAAGCTAATTATCCCAGCCTGTTGAGGACTCTCAAAAAAGAGTTACAGGATTGGAAGGCATATGGTATTTCTTGGTTGGGGAGAATCTATAGCGTCAAGATGAATATCCTTCCCCGGATTTTATATCTGTTCCAAACTCTTCCGATAGCCGTGGTACGAGCAGACATTACAGGGCTTCAAAAATCAATCTCAAAATTTATTTGGAATGGTAAAAAACCACGGATAAAAGTAAAAATGATGCAGAAATCTAAGGAAGCTGGTGGCCTGGCGGTTCCGAGTGTTATATCCTACTACAAAGCGGCGTAGTTGTGCCAAATCACTCAGTGGCATGGAGATCCGGAGCTCAGGCGGTGGGTGGCGCTGGAGAGAGAGGTGTGCGCCCCGCTTGAGCTCAGGGACCTGATCTGGTACCCGAGGACACGGGTGAAGGATGTACTCATTCCGCTGACCCCTGTTCTCAACTCACTCTCTGTTTGGGAGGCTTCTAAAAGTAATCGCTCGATAACCTCCAAACACACACTTATGGCTCCCTTGTATGGCAACCCAGACTTTGCTCCTGGTCTAGCAAACAAGAGTTTGCCGCTATGGCGCAAACTGGGGATTAGACGGTTGAAGGACCTGGAGGGTAGTGGCAAGATTAAATCCTTTGAGCTATTACAGTCGGAAACGGACATACCTAACACTGAATTTATGAGGTACCTCCAGGTTCGGGCATACTACAACGCACACCCGGTGAGACCACCGTTAACGAATTTTGAACAGCTTTGCGTGCGAGGTGCAGACACGCGGGGACTGATATCTGCCTTATACAGGGGGGTGGTTAATACCGATACGGACAGGACAGCCAAACCCCGTTTTATGGTCCAGTGGGAGGCGGATTTACAGGGCACATTAGAGGACGAGGACTGGTCTGCAGTGTTTAAGGCCGCAGCTAGTAGTTCCATTTGCACGACATTAAAGGAGAACTCATATAAGGTGTTGTTACGCTGGTATCTCACCCCAGTTAGATTAGCAAAATTCATCCCGGGCTCTTCCTCACTCTGCCCTAGGCAGTGCGGGGAACAGGGGGATTTGGTTCACATGCTGTGGTCTTGCCCGAAAATAGTGCCTGTCTGGACCCAGATCCGAGATTGGCTGCAAAGGATCTTTTTGGGCCTCAAAATTCAGCTGGACCCGTGGCTATTTTTATTAGGCAAACCTACAAATGAGGTATCTAGATCGGGTAACAAGCTGATAGCACACTTTGCTACAGCTATGACGTGTGAGACCGCAGCATTGTGGAATCAGAATGCAATTCCTTCTATAGCTAAAATCAGAAACAGAATTTGGTTCATATGCCGAATGGAAAAGTTAACGAGCTTAGTTAACGACTCGGGCGATAAATTCGAAAAGGTCTGGTCATTATGGCTGGCACAGACGGATATCCAGGGGGTGAACGATGCCACAATCTGGCTTTGATAGACATAGGTGAGTTCTCCTTGGATGGGTTGCTGGGAGCTAGATATGACGGACGGACGGAAGGGACCCCCCCAGGGCTTAGCGGCACACTAAATAAATAAAAGCAAAAAGTTGAAGTGGAACTATTCGAGTTACCTCTGTGAGGTGGTTAAGGGCTTAGAGCTAGTAGTTGTGATGCATAGCACCAGAATACAAGATAAAGGTGGTTATTCTTCGCCGATCCCTCCTCCCCACCTTCCCCCCCCTCTCTCCGTTGTTGTCATTGGTCTGTGGATGTCTTGTCCTGTTGTCTCCCCATCATGTGTTCGTTATATGTGGTTTGTCTCAGACAGTTCTGTGTATACTATGAATAGGTATCAACATTATATATTCCCATGTTTGTATGCACAAAAAACTAATAAAGACAAAGTTGGAAAAAAAAATACCATATTCACTTGCACAGCACTGCACAGAAATGCACTGCACTGCACTGCACTGCACAGCACGGGACAGTGATTTTATTTATTTATTTATAAATAACATCACTTCTCAGACAGTAATTTAGTATCTTATTCTATACTTCATATTACTAAAGGAAATCTATTAAGTTAACAGAGATGTAACTAATTAATCAAGCCTCAATCTGTACTTCTCTGGCTGTGCTGCTCCATGTCTGAGTTGTAGTTGAGTACATTTACTAAACAGCAATGTGATAGTTAACAGGTTTCTTGAAATGCCTCCACCTTGTATTAGAACAGCCTGTACATCTGCAAATCTGGTATTCAGCTGTATCCCCATTGCGAATAAGCACATGTTCCTCAACTGTGGTATGATGCTTGTTTTTATTTGTTTATCTCAATTTACCTACACAGCTCACATTGGAAAAATACTCTTGGGAAATCCAGCAGCGAAACACGCAATGTTCCCTATTCTGCCTGTGTAATCACTAAAATAATTCATATTTAATATTATTGACATAGAGAACTCTTAAGTTAATATTTTTAATTATTCATCCCCCTGCTGCCCAATAAACAAAAACTGAGCCCATTCTATAACTACAATTGATGGGGTTTATAGGACTGCGTTACAGTGCTACAGTTGCTGTTAGTCTCTCCCCATAACGACTAGATTGCAAGCGCTTCAGAGCAGGTATTCCTCTCTCCCAATGTTATATTTATGGATTGATACACTTCACCCACCTGTATTGTAATTATATTGAAAGGTACTAAGAAAAAATAATTGTACCTGATTGGACAACAAAGAAAAACCCCATACATACAGTGCGCCATTTTGCATGTTAACACTGCTTACCAACAATCGCTGTAGGTAACACCTGTGTCACCTACATTTTTTTTCACAGACAAAAAAGATGTGTTTTTATACCCCTCTATACCTAGTTTAATGCTCATGCAATTTCATCCAAAGCCACATTGTTATGATTCTTAAGCAAACTAGAATACACAGTAACTCATACGGTGACCTTTTAATATTTCTGTCACTGGTTGTCAGACTTGGTAACCACTTTCTTTCCTAAGGTGATGGATTATTTAATTAACTGTTGACCTTTTCAATACTATTTGTTGACCATGTACATTTTCCTTCACGCTTTCAATATTGTTTCGTTACTTATATTCTCTTTTAGAGAGTCATCCAACTGGTTTAGTGCTACAATCTCACAACATATGGAACATTTAGAAAATGTTAGTGCTGTATAGTAGCTCATCTTTAATTCGAGGTACTCAGAGGTGTCTATCCATCAGGGAATGGCAGGTTATAAAGTGGTACAATGTTCCATGTCATATAAAATATTAATAGCGGTTTCTTTATTTTAAGATTTGTCATTGGCGTGTCCATTAATAGGCTCGAAAACCTCTTGCAAATTTAATATAACTCATTTTAAGTTTAACATCAATGTGGAATAACAGCGACAATAGGATTCCCTCTGTCACAATAAGACTGATAGTTAAAAATAGTTAAAGATATACACATGTGTGAAAAGGTTTGTCATTCAGAAGCGATTGCACTGTGGGTAATCTATGGCTTATTGTAAGATCCTAAGTGTAGTCAATTTCAAATTTCAGTTTCTTATTTAGGTGTAACTGAAATAAACCCTGCAGCAATTGCTATCTCTTCTACAGTCTGTCACATATCTGTAGTCATTTCTTCCTGCTAATCCTCTTCGCTTCTGTATTTGTCACTTTATTCAGTAAACATGTGCATTTGAGGCTCCATTCACTGCCGTCTCCTAGTCCCCAAGCAAAAAAGATACGAAAGATCTGTGGCTGATGCAGGTTACATTAATATTTTGATACATATCTTTTAACACACTACAAGGAAACATATGCTCTTCAACATTTTTGACAGTGGTTGTTGTTCTTTTGTCTGTGTCAGTCTAGAGAAGGATCATGGGAATGAACAAATGTGACAGGAGAGGACTATACCAATTATGGATGAAGGGATACTATCTACTCCCACTGCTTGATGTGATTTATTCGACATCCCTTCTGAATTTATAAGACAGCAGATTGTTGCTGCTTATGAAGTGACAAATAGTACTCAATGACATTGACTGACTTGTCTGATCAATTTAACTTGTCTGAAAAGTGGTTATGAATTGCTGTGCCTGTTGACAGACAGTATACAGCCCTAATTCAACTCCTCGTACACAAAATCTCATCCGCCAATGCAACCTAAAGTGGATGTCTTCCAAACAAGCAATATAGCTTAGAATTTTGATTAGCAGGCCCGTTCAAGAGTTTATTTAGGCAATGTAACTCAACAAACACGGTTGCTTATTTTCTTTGCACTTTGTTAAAAATTAAATCTATTCATCATTTAAATCGGTTACGCTTGGAAAGGAAATATCGTATGTAGTCTTTTCACTGCTTGCTTGGTTTGGGATCCTAATTTTGTCGACCATTATGCACAAACGCATACAGATGTGTCGACACTTACTGGTTTCAATGCCGCAATTGCTTGCAGCACATGCCCAGAAAACAGTAAGCCGCCCTGGAGGATTAACTCTGCGGGATTCGATACTTCTGAATGGGACCCTGCATGGTTAATCTCCTTTTGGGCCATCTGCAGGGAGAGAATACCGGTACTCACCTTTCAGATGAGCTACGCAGCCGTCTCTGTCCTTATCTGCAGCCATCAGCCGTCTCTCCATCTGCAGCCATGTCCCCGCAGCGCTGAAGGTAATATGCAGGGCTTGCCAACCCCTGGACGACGTAGATGCCCTTATATGGACCTCTACATCATGAGGTGGAGGTCCTACGGCCATATTTCATCATCTTTATCATCAAGGGGGCTGGACAGAGTTACGTATCCTGTCCAGCACACTTTTTCATGTAGATGACCTAATATGGTCATATAACATCCCCCTCATGATGTAGAGATCCATATAAGGGCATCTACATCATCATGGGGTTGGCAAGCCCTGCATCTTACCTTCAGCGCTGCGGGGACACGGCTGCAGATGGAGAGACGGCTGCAGATGGGACACAGACGGCTGCGCAGCTCATGTGAAAGGTGAGTACCAGTATTCTCTCCCACCAGGTGGCCCAAGCAAAGGATTAATGCTGCAGGATCCCATTCAAAAGCATGGACCTCCATAGTGTTAATCCATCCGGACGGCAAGACTCATTATTTTCAGGGCAGCGGATTTCAGCATGTTGGTCCGCAAACAATACGTTTGGTCACATCTGTATGTACATACTGTACGCTACCTACTTGACCGAAATGGATTGCAGGCAACTCTGGTGGTAAAAAGGTTTATTGAGGTTTTAGTGACAGGACTAGACACAAATATACAAACTCTCACAAAGTTGCCCTGGGGATTAAAAAAAGGTGTTGCTCAAACTCTAAAACATCAAAGATCCATCACAGAAGTCCATTATGGGACAAAAACATTGATATTATATGTTGTCTATATAATTAAGTAATGCGTATATTATACTTTTCAGTGCCAGATCTGACTGTCTATATATTAGTGTAAATAGTGAATGAGCCAGATGTTGCAGAGGTTTGTTTATAGAATTTTTTATACATCTCAAGGAAGTTAATCTTAACATTCCAAGTAGCATGAAAACAGAGGCCTCCTGACTCCAATGGTCTTTTTAGTGTACTCCAAAGCATTTACTCTCTGCAGTATTTAGTCCTCCTCACTATTCAATAATCTCTGCAAAGGTGGCACAGCAGCAGAGATCAATTCTGCAAATGTATCTTTGGTCAAATGCAAATGAGCATGTTTTGCTAAATTAGCCATTCACATGCTATTCACAATTCCAGGGCTAGCCAACTCCAGTCCTCAAAAGCTACCAACTGGACAGGTTTTGATGATATCTCTGCTTCAGCGCAAGTGGCTCAATCAGTGGCTCAGTTGAAGAATGAGCCACTGATTGAACCACCTGTGCTGACGCAGGGATATCAACAAGTCATGTTTTCAGGATATACCTGCTTCAGCCCAGGTGGCTCAATCAGTGGCTCAGTCATCACTTATTGAGCCCCTGTGCTGAAGCAGGGATATCCTGAACACCCGAACTGTTGGTGGCCCTTGAGGACTGGAGGTGGCAAGCCCTGCACTGTTCAGTAAACAGCAAAGAGCTGCCGTGTGGCACAACCACAGCATCTCATGTGTTTTTACCTATTCCAAGGTGGTTAACTAGTTGATTTGAATATATACATGAAGGCCAACATATAGAAAAGGTAATTGTCCCCATCCACAGTCTGCAGTAATTGATATACAATTCCATACACATACATTAAACAATGTATTAACCCCCTAATAACCACATTGTTTATGCCTTGTGGTTGCTAAGGGGTTAATAAATAGAACCTCTTTAACGACTATTTAAGGAAGAAAGAAGCTTCAGCCCCATTAGCAAAAGGGACACAAATGTAATCTCTTTTCTCATAATATCTCTCCCTATTGGGGCAAACGAGGAAAGATGCGTCAACTGCGAATTCCACCCTTTTTGGTTTTGGCAAAGAAGTTTGCTTTGAGCAAAACGTTCACATAATGCTAAAACTCAATAGACATTGCATGTTTGATTTATTTCAATTACTTTTGCGTTTGACATTTGATTGCATGTTTAAAAAAAAAATATTTTTTAAGTGGCTTGGCTGCTATTCGCCACTTTAAAAAAAGCTAAGTAGCTAATTTTGACCAATTTGCTAGAACTGTTGTCTCCAAAAGTATAATTTAAATTTTCATGGTTTTTTTAAAAAACTTTTTGTGAAGTTTGATCATAACAGCAGCAAAGAGAATCTCGGTAGAGATGGGCGAATTTTTGGTGCGGATTTGGTTCTGCAGCGGATCGGCCGGTTCCTTGGGTTCCTGGATTTCAGAGGATCAATCTCCAAAAATAGCAATTCGCTTTTTACAGATTTTTTTATTATTACTGTATTACCAATTCCGCAAACAGATTTGTCGAACCCAATCCGCAGATTCAGCAATCCATCTCTAAATCTCCGCACTGAGGTCTGCACATCTCCACAAATTAATTTCCCCTGAAAAACATGTAGCTCGTGTAGAGCTGTTCCTTCCCCCCCCCCAGTGGGAGATACACAACCTCTGCTACCTGTGTGGGGTGCATATACCTGTTAGGACCAGGAGAGCTGAGTTGGATCTGCGATGGTATGGAGATCAGGACAGGCTTAGTTCTTTCTCAGGGTGCTTAACGCCTCCTGCCATAGTGGGCTCCAGGGTGTCCAGAGATCAGCCCCTACTATTGTATTCATCTCCCTCCTGCCCAAGGACTGATACTTAGAGACAGGAGTGTGATAACAAGGGTCTTTATTGAATGACAAGTATCCACTGCAGATCTCCTTACAGCGATGCAGAGTCTCAGAGGTCCCAGACCTCTGGATGGTGATGGCTGCTGGTCTTACAGGGCCTCTGTGTCTGAATCTGATGTTCCCCCAGCCAGAGGGTGAGCATGCTCATCCCGCCATGGAAGAGACTCACAGCTCTCTGCTTCCTCTCTCCTCCAGAGCAGGAACAGGACTGATACTAAATTTGGCATTCCCCTAGTTAGGACAGAAGGGGCGGGCTCATGGTTTATACCTATCCCTGATAGGCTTATACAGGCCATGAGTCACCACCTTACTCCTGTCCATCATAGAGGAACATGGGTAGGGGTCACAAGCCCACAGATTAACCCCTTACAGCCTGCAGCTAGCAGGACTTACATAACAGGGTGGGGAAAGATAGGCAGAAAGACATACCCTGTTACACTCATTTTTTTGAATGAGGTGATATTGATTATGATTTTTCAGAGGAAGAGCAGTGACATGTTTTTGTGATGCTGCTTTCTCTGAGTTTATTGAATAGAGCCCTAAATCAGAGTCTTTATTCTAAGGTGCGTTTCAGAACCGAGTAATCCCATAGTATACAGTAAATGGATAACAAACTTCTTTGGTTCAACTATTATCTGTTATTCCAGGTCCAACCCATATCTCTGACAGTTATTAAGAGAGCGGTGGACCGCAATCTAGATAAAAAATGTAGAGAGGTCACAGAGTATGTTGTAGTCCCATTTTTTAAAATGTAGGAATGAGACCAACGCAATATGCTGGTTTCGTGTGATTGTCAGATATTAGCAAAGTGTGTATCTCCCTCTATGGTACCTATTCACTGAATAGAATGTAGCTGAAATCTTCTGAGCAAGGGGAAGATGGCTTCACAACATATTCATGTAGGCCTTACTGCACCAAGATCTAATTGTAGACTTTTTTAAATGCTCTTTTATGGCATAGATACTCCACTTTATATAGAACTGCATACACTAAAATGTATACTGTAAAAACAAATATATCCATTGCACCCCGCCGCAAGACATAAGACCAGTATATGGGGGAACTGTTTAAAAATAATGTGAGAGTTCTGATGTTGCCCATTCATTTGGGATTTCCTGAAAAGTGTTCTCTGATCTGTAGCTTTCACCTCTAGACACCTTGGTTTAAATTCTGTCCCCTGGGTAATACGTTGGTGGTCTCCACTAAGCTCTCCTTGGAAATGATGGCTCACAACAATGTAAGAAAAGCATAGGTCAGGTTTGTGGTAAATGGATTGTAGAATGTGGGAATTATTTCTAGTTCGTGGCCGTGTCACTCTGAGGATTTTGTGGCTTTTTAAGAAGTCTCTCGTTTATTTTAAAGCTCTGAATAAAAATCGGGCCATGAAAATGACAAATGAAGATGAAGATCTATTAACCACTTGCAGTAAATATTTCAGTTGGGAAGAGTCTTGCAGTTTGTGATAAATACATTAACGTATTCCTTATCCCAACTAAGATACTGTAGATGCGTTATAAGGTAGGGGTGCCCAACTCCAGTCCTCAAGCCCCCCCCCCCGCCCCCCCAGCAGGTCAGCATTTCAGGATATCCCAGCTTCAGCACAGGTGTCTAAGGCTGCGGCCCCGCTAGCGCTGAGCGCGCTGGCGCTCATAGCATGCGTGTCGGGTGTCTGCTCGAGTGTGGGGGGAGGGGGCGCGGCATTGCCGAATATTGAGCGAGTGGGAAAGTATAAAAAAATTATTTACCTAAGTGCATCGCGTGTGTGCACGCGCATACACGTGTGCGCATCGCGTGAGCGGGGACTTGCATATATATATATGCAAGTGACCTCGCCAAGCAATGCCCGCTCAGGGCTAGCGGGGCCACAGCCTAAGACTGAGCCTCTGATTGAAGCACCTGTGCTGAAGCAGGGACTGATTGAGCCACTTGTGCTGAAGCTGGGATATCCTGAAAACCTGACCTTGTTTGGTGGGCCTGAGTACTGGAGCACCCTTGCGTATAAGCTATTGTATTTACCTGCTAAAAACATGCAGACTAATATCTATGATTACTATTAAAAATACCATCTTTTCACAAAAAGATATCAAACATTTAAAAACATAATATGAAAATAATGAAACAATGATTACAGTATTATATATTTTTTTCCCAAATGGACAACTATGTAGCACTATTAAGCACGGTGTTGCAATTACACCCACCAATTACAAGGGGTCACATATAAAGAAACTTTAAATAGCTCATGGCAGATGTGACCTTTGCATGATCTTTAATAGGAGGCCCTGTCAGCATGGAGTTATGGTGAGTGAGGGAATGAATAAAGGATCATCATGATGCAGATTATTTCATATTTATACTTTTTAATTTTTATTGAGTGCCGAGCAAATTGATTATGCTATTTATTTAGGGGTTTTCTCCAAACTAATAGGTAATGCTGAAGTCCATTGTGATTATACTTAGATAAACAAGGATTCATTATTAGCTCCTGCAATGTATCTGTATTTAAGTGGTAGGTAGAAGGCAGTTTTAACTTTTTTTTCATTTAAGTAGTGAGTGTCATCTACATTAACATCAACATTGTTTCTACTTAACCATCTAAAAGTGGAACTGATTTATTAACTTCTTATTTCACACCGTAGGCCACGGACATGGTCAGGAAGACAACGCTGACACGTGCTGAGGCAGCGCACTTACCCCTGGCACCCTGTATCAGGGCGGCTTTAGGAGGCGCTTCCACACACATCCGCAGGTGTGCGGAGGCGCACTGACGATCAGGAGACAGGCAAATTTAAGTTCGAGTGTTGAAGGGAGCGGAGGGCCATCCGGTCACGTCACAGCAAACAGTCAATGGCAACAAGGGATCACTCTGCGCTCTTGTACGCCGTGACGTTGACGTCGGCGGCGTTACTCGATACTAGCCCTGCCTCCTAGCCCGCCTCCCAAGCGCGCTTGCTGCCGCGCCTGCCAGGACACCAAAAAGCTCCTGCTTGAGCAGGGGGGCCTGGACGTCAGTACGGAGGAGCGTGGCTGGAGGCACCATGTCCGAAACCTTAGACACCTTAATTACATTTTCCTTTTCAGGCTCCCGGGCAGCCTGGGAGTTACTTTATAAACCTAACAAATCCATTTAACTTCCTGGAGTTTTCTTGAAACAAAAATAATATTGAAAATAATTTTCCATATCTAATGTCACAAACATATTGTTTTGTTATACTATCTAAGATAAAGTATTTATTATTATCTTTTATTTGTATAGCGCCAACATTTCCCACAGGGATGTACAATGTGGGAGGCCAATAACATTATATAACATATCTTTGCTGATGACACTAAATTGTGTAAGGTACAGTAGTAAAATTAGAGCACCATATAATTTTTCTCCAGAAGGACTCGTATAGGACTGGAAACTTGGGCAGATAAATGGCAGATGAGGTTTAATACAGATAAAAGTCAAACAGATTTGATGGGAGAGTGCAAAGAGAACAAACCCACATAGTGCAGACTGTACACAAACGTATTGATTAAATAAACATCAAAAAGCACTCACAAGAGTACACAAGTTAAAGGCTTAGTTGTAAGCTATTGGTTCTCAACGGCTCTACCGACGTGCTGCTGCAAAGCTGGTGAAGCCATCACTCTCTTTGTGCTGTGCAAGGTACGGATCACTGTGAGGGACTCAATTTATCCAAATACATTTTGCCATTCTTGCTTCATCAGTAGATGGATCGTACCTGGCACAGGACAGCGAGAGTGATGTCCTCACTGGCTGCTCAGCCGATGGACAGAGCTGCTGAGAAGCAATAGCTTATATATAAGCCTTTAACATGCGAGTGTATTTGTATGTTTATTTAATCAATACATTTGTGTACAGTCTGCACTATGTGGTTTGTTTTCTCTTTCCCTACAGCCTTTTATTCTAACTTGGAAATTCCTATTGGGAGGGAGCAACACTACCCTAGGACTGACACCTAATTCCACAAATTTATCTAACCTTACTAATAAGTGGACTTATCAGTGGAACTAACATCTGTGGACATTGCATAAACTGTATTATTTGTTTATTTTATTCATGAATGTATTATTACTTTTTTTAGTATACTCTATATTTCATTATAATGTCCCTCTATTTTATATCCCTCTACCATACCATTAGTCTCCCACTGAACCTGGAGATATCTTTGGTTTTTATTTTTTCTCTCTCTTTTTTTACACTCCTTGAGCACCACACTCATATATATATATATATATATATATATATATATATATATATATATATATATATATATATATATATATATATATATATATATATATATATATACACACACACAAAAAAAAAAAACAGAAGCGCAAGCTCCATAGCACGTAACTGTTTAAAAATAAAGGAATTTATTTAAAAAAATCAGCCACCCATAAGAAGTACACTTACAGGATTTTAAAAATAACCATTCATGGGAGATAAATCTCTGTGTGGTCATCTGCGAGGGTAAGGGGAGTCCCAGGAGGCAGGGTAAAACTAAACAGCATGTAGCCACCACCAGCTCATATCACGAGATGGCGCCAAGATTGTAAGGCATTCAATGAACTTCTTGCAATCATCAAAAATACATTAGTAAGACCATACCTGGAATATGGAGTACAGTTTTGGGCATCAGTCCATAAAAAAGGACATTATGAAACTAGAAAAAAGTGCAGAGAAGAGCCACCAAATTCATAAAGCAGATGGGGTATCTGACTTATGAGGAAAGGCTAGTTAAATTAGATTTGCTTACATTAGAAAAGAGGTGTCTAAGAGGGGATATGATAACTATATACAAATATATTCAGGGTCAATACAAGGAGCTTTCAACATAATTATTCATCCCAAGGGCAGTACAAATGACACAGGGTCATCCCTTAAGGTTAGAGGAAAGGAGATTTCACCAGCAACAAAGGAAATGGTTCTTTACAGTAATGGCAGTTAAAATGTGAAATTCCTTACCCATGAAGACTGTGATGGCAGATACAATAGATATCTTTAAAAAAGTTGAACATCTTTTTAGAAAGGAAACATGGGAAGGATGTTGATCCAGGGAGAAATTTGACTGCCTTTATTGGAGTCAGGAAGGAATACATTGTTTTCCCCTTATGAGACATCATTTGATAATATTTCACTTGGGCCTTTTGTTTGCCTTCTTCTGACTCAATATATTGTAAATACAGTACAAATATAGGATACGTACAGTTAGGTCCAGAAATAATTGGACACTGATACAAGTTTTGTTATTTCGGCTGTGTACCAAAATAAATTCAAGTTACAGTTAAATATTGAATATGGGCTTAAAGTGCAGTCTAACAGCTTTAATTTGAGGGTATTCACATCCAAATGGGAGGACGGGTTTAGGAATTACATCTCTTTAATATGTAGCCCCCTTTTTTTCAAGGGATCAAAAGTAATTGGACAATTGACTCAAAAGCTGTTTCATGGACAGGTGTGGGCTATTCCTTCTCTATTTCATCATCAATTAAGCAGGTAAAAGGTCTGGAGTAGATTCCAGGTGTGGCATTCGCATTTGGAAGCTGTTGCTGTGAACCCACAACATGCGGTCAAAGGAGCTCTAAATACAAGTGAAACAGGGCATCCTTAGGCTGCAAAAAAAAAAAAGAAAATCCATCAGAGAGATAGCAGGAACCTTAGGAGTGGCCAAATCAACAGTTTGGTACATTCTGAGAAAAAAAAGAATGCACTGGTGAGCTCTGCAACACAAAAAAGCCTCGACGTCCACGGAAGACAACAGTGGTGGATGACCGTAGGATCCTTCCATGGTAAAGAAAAATCCCTTCACAACATCCAGCCAAGTGAAGAACACTCTTCAGGAGATGGCATATCATTATCTAAGTCTACCATAAAGAGAAAACTTCACGAGAGCAAATACAGAATACATTTTCACCACAAGGTGCAAACCATTCATAAGCCTCAAGAATAGAAAGGCCAGATTAGACTTTGCCAAACAATATCTAAAAAAGCCAGCCCAGTTCTGGAACAGCATTCTTTGGACAGATGAAACTAAGATCAACCAGTACCAGAAAGATGGGAAGACAAAAGTATGGAGAAGGCTTGGAACGGCTCACGATCCGAAGCATACCACATCATCTGTAAAACACGGTGGAGGCAGTGTGATGACATGGGCATGCATGGCTTACAATTGCACTGGGTCACTAGTGTTTATTGATGATGTGACAGAAGACAGAAGCAGCCGGATGAATTATGAAGTGTATAGGGATATATTGTCTGCTCAGATTCAGCCAAATTCAGCTAAGTTGATTGGACGGCGCTTCACTTTACAGATGGACAATGACCCAAAACATACTGCGAAAGCAACCCAGGAGTTTTTTAAGGCAAAGTAGTTGAATATTCTGCAATGGCCGAGTCAATCACCTGATCTCAACCTGATCGAGCATGCATTTCACTTGCTGAAGACAAAACTTAAGGCAGAAAGACCCACGAACAAACAACAACTGAAGACAGATGCAGTAAAGGCCTGGCAAAGCATCACAAAGGAGAAACCCAGCGTTTGGTGATGTCCATGCGTTCCAGACTTCAAACAGTCATTGCCTGCAAAGGATTCTCGACAAAGTATTAAAAATTAACATTTTATTTATGATTGTGTTAATTTGACCAATTACATTTGAGCCCCTGTAATAAGGGGACTGTGTATGAAAATGGTTGCAATTCCTAAATGTTTCATACAATATTTTTGTTCAACCCCTTGAATTAAAGCTGAAAGTCTGCACTTCTATTGCATCTTGGTTGTTTCATTTCAAATCCATTGTGGTGGCGTACAGAGACAAAATTATGAAAATTGTGTCAGTGTCCAATTATTTCCGGACCTAACTGTATCTATTTTCTAAATATTACATGGGTTGAAATCGATCGATGGATGTCTTTTTTGAACCTCATCTACTATGTAATAGTGTAACTATGCAACTATGCAAAAATAAGTTAAGACAAACTTAAATATATATATATATATATATATATATATATATATATATATATATATATATATAACATACTTTAAAAAACTGCCAAGAACTATTTCTCACCATGCTTGAATTATTCAAATTTATTAAACAATAATTCACATTTGTTTGACACAATGTCAAACTTGGAACTACTAAAAAACTGCTGTAGTTCTGGAACTATTATGCTTTCTTGGATTTTAATCATTTTGGCAAGACTCCATTTCCTGTCAGAAAGTGAAACAGCTTAGGAATGTCATTTTCACAAAAGAAAACAGAGAGAATCCGAAAGGAAGTTCTCCTCTGCTCCAGAGCCCCTAAGATACTCAAATACGCTCACAGGAGGGCTGGAATACATCAAACATTAGCAAAGGGAAAAGGACACACTTTTCCCACATTAAAATACATGGATAAATTTGAACTTTTGCTAAAAATAGTTCCCACGGTTAATTTTATTATGATAAAAAAAACATGGCCTAGTGTCTTCGTTTTAAGTATAACAATTTTTCCTTAACTAAATGACATTCGAACAAGACAGAAACTCAAGTTTTTTGCTGTAAGTCAAACTCCCATGAAGAATCACAAGGTGATGACTTAAGGGACTTTCAAAGAATGTTTACATAAATGGTTAGATTTTCAAAAGCCCAGATACTTAAGCACATTTGTGATTGCCATTCTGCCAGCAATAAAGGCAGCATGCACAGTATTTTTGTAGTCACTTAAAGCCAAATTAAAATAGTATTTTAAATATGTCTTGATTCTAATTATTATTATTATTATTATTATGACGATTATTATTTTTTTTGTGTCTTTCAAATGGACGGAATATGTCAGTCAAGATTCCAACAGTTGTAACAAAGTAGAGTTTTGGATAATTTTGTAAGATAGGTTAGTCTTTTAGTGCATGTTTCTCTTCATAGTAGATCTGTATTCCAAAAGAAGTAGACTTACAATTACCAATGAATCCAGATTTTTTTTTCACACGCCCTATTGTAGCACATATCTTGCCACACTGCATATTTTCAGTGTAATGATCCTTTTAACTACTGTGGTACCATTTTGAATACTCCCAATTAGCCATAAATGCGCCACATTTTTTTAATCAAATTTATGCCATTTATAAATATGGGCATAAAGATTTTGAAGAACAGAAAAAGTAACTACGGGTACTCCGCAATCTTTTACTTCAGATACTGTAGGCTGAGATCGCAACGCCAATGCATTTTGGTCCCGGCTCACAGTTATTATGATGGCTAATGAGGTTACAGGCCAGTACCGAAACGCATTCGCACTGCAGGCTCTGTATATATTTATCTGATGTGAAATATGGCTGATAAATTCCCTCATGGATGCGTGAGTGCCCACTGTCACTTTTTCTACTCTTCGTGCGGATTGTTTCTGGGATTTACTCCAGGAAATCCCTGTGCAGCAAAAGTGCACCAATGATATACATTGTTAATTTTGTTTCTTATTAAGTGTGTGCAAACGCCTTTCCTACTTCTTTTGATCGCCTTAAGCATTTTGGCACATATTTACTAAGCAGTGCTGTTTCACCTGGTCTTATGGGATTGCACCACTTTGTAAATATGGGTCTTTGTCTTGAGTCTCACGTGCGACGGAGCACCTGGCGGCACTCATGCCCTTCACCCGAGAGATCTGAGGAATTCAGATCACTCGTGACAGGGAGACGTGGCGCCCACGCCACACCTCCGCCACGCTTTCCCGTCACGAGTGATCTGAAGTCCTCAGATCGCTCGGGTAAAGGGCATGAGCGCCGCCAGGGGCTCCGTCGCACGCGGGCGCTCACTGGTGCCGTAGCCTTAGCCTAATTCAGACTGCTCTCCCAAAAAGACATTGGCCTTTTATAAATGTGGCAGCCATGATGTCACGTGGCTGGTTCGCCCTCATTGGCTAAACCGCTGCCACCCCAAAGGAAAAATTTATTGTCTTTTCGAAATATGGTCGCGGCATCGCGCTTTGTGCATGGGTGGACTGTGGCTAGCCACATAGAGGGCATCTCTTTGTTTGTGACGTGCACGCCATCGCGCGCGCACGATGTCGCAATCACGGGATGAGGCCTAAGAAGGGAAAATAATGAACAACTTAATTTAACTACACCTAAATATCTTTCCTTTTAGGTAAAGTACCATGATGTATCCTAATGCTAAAACAGCCATGTTATTTGATATCTGGTCTTGGACATTAATATTAACCCACTAGGACCTGTATTTTTAAAATGTATTTATAATTTTTTTTTACCAGGAAGTAATACATTGAGAGTTACCTCTCGCTTTCAAGTATGTCCTGGGCACAGAGTTATAAAAAATACATGGTTACATTAAAAGAACAGGGTTAAACAGTCAATTCACAGATATTTCATGGACAGAGAGTTGGAAAATTGGGTTCAGGGGATAAAGGGCTTGTGAGTTTCAGATTTAAATAGAGCAGCTTTAACATCACCAAACATCAGCGAACTGCAGCAAACGGCTCACACCCTTTGGCTACCCTTCGGCTGCGCAAAAGGCTGTCCACTTTTGGGGCATCGCAGATGTACACTGGGGTGGTTGAGATTGAATCTGTTGCAGCTGATAACAAAAAGTTATTTGTGTCCTCTTGGCTCATTAACATTCAGTGGGTGGGGTTGACATTGCACAAAGTACAAGCACATGTTAACCCTTAGCACGCTAGTCCTGTGCAGAGGGGAGCAGCTCTTGGGGAGCCCCGTCAGGCTGTCCGCCTTTGAGACAATACATATGTACACTGGGGTGTACACGTACTAATGTATAAAAATGAGTTAAACCAAGATATTAAATACAAATATAATTTCATGCAATATGTAAAAATAAATACAGCATTGTGTCATACAAAAATATTAAGATATTTCTACAAAATAATGATAACAATTAAACATTAACATGCATGTACATATTATGTGATAGATATTTAGTATATGACATGCTATACATCAGGCCTGCACAACTCCAGTCCTCGAGGGCCGCAAACAGGCCAGGTTTTCAGGATATTCCTACATCAGCACAGCTGGCTCAATTAGTAGCTTAGTCATACTGTGTCACTAATTGAGCCAGCTGTGCTGATGTAGGGATATCCTGAAAACCTGGCCTGTTTGTGGCCCTCGAGGACTGGAGATGTGCAGGTCTGCTATACATATTCCCTCCAATATGTTTTAAATATAACACAATTTGCAGTTCAGCTGCTGCAATATATAGACAAATGAACAATAATAAATTATACTAAGCCAGCTACATGGAGCTTTGGCACCTTTCAGGAATGTTACTAAATTTTAAATGAAAAAGGTCATTATTTTTTAAATCCTATCATTCTCTAGCCCCGTGTGCCAATGTAAAACATCATACTAGATGTCACCATTGCCGTGTATCTGATTAAGGTAGGGCTGGCCTTTTACCTGAGGAGAGTTGGGTATAAGTTGGTGTATGTCTCTGGTGAAATGATTTTAAAGGTCTAAAGGTCTAAAGCTGATCCCAAGCGGACAAGTTTCTTCATCATAAAACAATGTCGGGGTTTGATAGGATTCAACACTTCTAACAGTATTTTCTTGTGAAACATATCAATCTGAAACCAGAGGGCCAATGCATAAAGTTGAACACGATAGACATGTCCAAGAAGCTTACAATTAGTTACCAACATAAGTATACAGTAAGTGAGAAAACTGCACCCATTCCTTGTGTCTTTTAGAAAAATAGAAAGCCCTTACAACAACTATTAAATATATTCCCAATGCAATACAGTGCTATGGGAGAGACCTGAACAAGTACAGAAGTTGTCAACTGTTCTGTTTTAAACAGAAGATGTGTTGCTTTATATGTGATTAGTTTATAACTATTCAGTCGTTAATTTGTGTCTCTCTCATACCTTGAAAATATCATGAAGCTGTACTGATTAATATCAAACAGTGAGCAAATGTGACAAGCAGGATTATGAATCCAACACAATTGTTTATAGTATGAATGAAAAAGTCGTTTCATTTCAAACTAGTCTAATAATTCCAACCTGTTATATTCTTAAGTGTTCAAAGAGCTGCGTACTGTAGCTGTCACACTAGCATCTAACGGCACAATAATAAAGATGTCTGGTACAGACCTAGATCTAAGGGGTACTTTAAAAGAAAATCCTTCAAGAGCCGTGTAACCTGGGATCTGGCAAGCTGAACTATGTCTGCTTCATCACGGTCAATCCTTCAACGTAAAAATGATCTGTTATTTTTTTTATATTCTTTTGTGCTTAAACTTTACTACCTATCATCTTCATGACATTACTAGTAAATACAGTACAAGTGTCACATTGTGTAACGAAAAGGCAATTGATGGGTTTCGGGAAAACATGGTCAAACACAAAGATGGGACAAGATTAATACAAAGTGGGACAAGACCATTTTAGTTAATACATAATAATACAAAAAAATAATAAAAACCTAGAGTAACTTCTAGTCACTGTGAGGTTACATCAGTTCACAAGTTACTCATATAATATAAATTGATTAATAATTGAATTGTTCACTCATCATACATCACACAAACATACATACACACACGTGGGTACATTAGCATGATATCATTTTATACCTACTGTGAAAAGCAGCAAGTTTCCCCTATTCATTTGTAACACAGAACCGGAGTCTCACACTTTTTCTTCTCCCCAAAAGGATAAACGTTTTGCCCAATGGCACAAGCTGATACCGTCTCCAAAATTCCATTTGAATGGGCCATATGTTGCCTTATGGCTTAGCGCCACATAGACAAAAATGGATAAATATAATATATATACTAATATATTCAACAAAATAAAAGGTGCAAACACAATGTCTTAGAAAAATATGGGGGTGACACAAACAAGAAAGAAAGAGGTAAAAAAAAAAGACTGCACACATACATACAGTAGTGTAAAGTACAGACATAGGATCATATTGAAAACATATGTACTGTACAGTACAAAATCAACAAAAATACAGATTGGATAAGGAAAAACAGACCTCCTGGGCCGCATGCATAATGTGTCACTTAGCAATACAGCTCTGTATATCTTGAGAACTACAGTAAATTGTGTTTGTGAATCTTCAGCTTTTTTCTCTAAACATGCCACCCATAGCCATTCGTTGACAAATACACTGTCCATATATAGACAGTTATGCAAAATACTATAAATGAATATGTAATATCTACATCAACGTCAAAGCAGAAGTTCCCCCAAATAGATTAAAAAAAAAAAAATCTTATCTGAACCAAGAGGTCCAGCAGACCGCATCCATGCTGCCCACACATCCAGCGACTCCTCTGGTTCCCCAGATATTTGTAGTTTTTTATGCACAGTTTTAACACAAAAAAACTACAAATATGCCCCTGAGGGTCAACAATAAAAAGCTGTCATGTAATTGTAATGCACGTATTTCTGCTTTTGATTTTATAACTTTAGCCACTTCAAGGGTGGTTGAATTAATCCCCTGTGTTTAAGCTATTACACACTAAACAGCTATAACATTTATAACATCCTTCTTTTGGCATACTTAGGAAGCGTGGAGTGATACTGTATATTGTAATGTTCCCTCAATCCGCTTTAATCAGTATGTCTTTTGTATGCGAATCTAGGTGTATTTTTACATGACAACCCCAATGTGTCATCTGTTTGTAAAATTTTCCAATGACTTTGGATACACTTTTTAATGAACTTACTAGCTGTGGTAAATTTGGTGACAATAGTAATTCTTTCCGTGTCCTTAGGATTAGTTGTTACAATCGGTTGTCTATTTAGCGCTTTATTAATGACAAATTTTTTATGCCCTCTATCAAGGAACTGATTTTCATTATCTTCAAGGGCTTTTTACAATTGTGTAGTTCTATCGACTATATGTTTTTTCCTGATTTTAGTGAAAACGGTAACATTTCCTTAAGCCCTTCTGGATGGAAACTCGTGTCAAAGAGTATGGTATTTCTATCTGTTGGTTTACGGTGTAAATCAGTGTGTTGCGCACCATCCTTGTGGTAGCAGAACTTCTAAAAACGAGATTTGTTTATCACTCCAGTTTTTCGTACAATGAACTGGAGTGTGTAATTCATCTAAATAATTGAAAAACTCAATTAGTTCATTAGATGTTCCTTCCCACAAAAAGAAGATGTCATCTATGTACCGACAGTAGTAACTCATTTTCTTGTAGTAGGCTGTATTAAAGATAAAATTATCTTCAAAGTCTGCCATGTAAAGGTTGGCATATGAGGGAGCCACGTTGCTTCCCATAGCAGTCCCTGTGGTTTGCAGATGTAGCCATGCCTGGAGGCTACCAGTCTGCCCTACCTGTCACGTAAGTCCTGATAGATGCAGGCTTTCTCAGGTCCCCTATCTTGGGTTTACCCCTCCTCTTGCAGCTTCCTTGAGTGGCTGGAGTGGAGGTGTGAAAGGGTCTGTGTGTAGCCCAATCTGGGTGCAGACCTTGTGCCCTCCGCTTCTGAACTAAGGAAGAGACAGTTCTACATTATAGTGAGTCTGAGTCTCTCCCTCTTTGGATTGAGAAGTGACCTCAGCCCCCCTGGGGGCTGAAGAGAAACCCTAGGACTCAAGTTTGATATCTGGCCTAGGTACCATCCAGAACCGGGGGCCTGTGACTGAAGAATGCATTTGCTGTATTACTATCTGCAGTGGATGTGAATAAAGAAGGCCCTTATTTACATATACTCCCTGCCTAAGTATATAGTCTATTGGGGGGGAGTATGCCGGATTGGTTCCACTGCGGGGACTGTCTCCAGCCAAGCTGGAGCCTGCAGTGGATGGAGACACTTGCACCAAGAGAAGGATGAATCTTGAGACATCCAAAAGCCTGTCCTGTTATCTCCACAACATCGCGGACCCTCAGATCTCCTGCAGCCTACTGGTACCATTCACCAGCCCACACCTGGTAGCCAGCCAATCTCCCGGGGGGGGTTATGAGGGGAGGGAAAGCAGCACTACAAAGATAATATGTATTTTCGAACTTAAAAAAGTTCTTATACAGACCAAAATGTAGTAAAAATAATAAATAGTCCTGGTGGATTCACTTTATGTATTGCCATTAACCTATGCTTAATAACCGCTAGGCCCTATTCATGTGGAATAATGGTATATAGATTAGTGACAACCATAGTGACTAAAATAACGTTTTTCCCATCTATAGGTACTTTCTTTACTTTAGTTAGGAAATCAAAGATATGTTTAGTATATGCTGGGAAGAAGGGAAGATAATCAGGGCAATGTGGAGTGTAAATAAAGTGAAATTATTTAACCAATGGATCGACGTTTCGGCCAGTATGTCGGCCTTTCTCAAGAGGTAATGGCATTACCTCTTGAGAAAGGCTGACATACTGACCGAAACTTCGATTCATTGGCTAAATAAATTCACTTTATTTAAACTCTGTAGTGCCCTGATTCTCTTCCATTCTTTCATATCTACTTGGATTATTTCACAGGTTTTCCCTGGACCAGGAGCACCGGTAATTGTTTCCTTTATATTATTTTTATGGTGTGCATTATCCACTTACCTTGATAATATATGCTGGGCCCTTGACTACAAGGGGCTGTAAAAACATATCTATGTATTCCACCAGGGGTTTGTTCACAGAGTTTGTCGCCAATATAATTGGTCTCCCAGGTGGGTTCAGGAGACTCTTATGTAATTTTGGGAGTAAATAGAAAGCAGGGCAACGTGAATTTTTCATCATTAAAAGTCCGCCTCTGCTTTATTCACAAATTGTTTAAACCCAATTGTATGATAACCCTCCATTCTTGTTGGTAGCCCAATGTGGGATCATGATTTAGTGTAGTATAACACTCAATCATATTCAGTTGTCTTAGGGCTTCTTTTCTATATTGTGTATATTTTTGGAGAACAAATGCACCCCCTTGTCTGCCTTTTTAAAGATGATTTCTTTTTTATCTGACAGATTTTTTAGACATTTCTTCTCTTCCAGTGATATATTAAACTGTGTATAATGCTTTCTTTTAAATACATTTTTAACATCACTTTTAACCAATCTCATAAAGACACTTACAGGTGCTATAAATGTTAGTTTTAACTTACATATCGTCTTGGTGTCAGGATGTTACTGTACCTGCTGGTCCTGTATAACTGGTAATCTGCTGGAAAAAAGGATTTAAGATTAAGATTGTGTTCTAATTTAAATAATTCAACCTTTAATTCAAAATCTTTGGGTCTCGTGCTGGGAACAAAAGATAGGACCGATAACTCAATTTCAGACAACTGATAACCCGACAAATTTATCACCAGATTGTGCCTACTCCTTATTGGTGTGAGCGTAGAACCGGCGGTGTCCTGGATTTCTGTTTGCTCCTCCTGGTCTTCTGTCTTTCCTCTTGGTGGTAATGGGTTTTCCTCTTCCTAGAAAAGATGCCGTGCTTGATGTCCATTGGTACACTGTCTCAGATATGTATAATGCCATATTATTTGAAGTTAACATGAGGCAGTGCTATTGTAACTTAAAATGGTGTTAGTTACACCTATTATTCTGGAACCAGGGTCACGTGTAGGATGTGAATGAGGCCAGATAGCTTAACTCATCCCTCTTTGTAAGCACAACAAATCCTTATGTATTTTCTTAACTTTATTGGGGAAGTCACAGCAAATAAAGGGTACTTGAAGATGTTGTGGTGTGGTAAGAGAGTGCTTCTCTATGTGGAATGCTTTGTTTCAAGGGAAGGTAAAAACGAAATGACCTTGCCAGGGGATAGATAGCATGAGAGGTACTCACTCTGCCTGCTTAGGATGGAAAATTAAGTGAGTAATCTTTGTCACACAGGAATAGTCACAGGACTATGCTACCTGTGAATACAGACAGGGTAGTATGGAAAAGTCCACTTAGCCAGGGGATTAAAGAGGTCGTCAAGGCAACCAGCTACTGACAGTGTAAGAAGGGAATGTGTAACAATAATGTATCGATTACACAGGCACTGTCAGTTTTCAGAGCAGGGAAAACTAAAGGGCTAGCAGGCAGAGCTGCAAAGGGGGGAACAGAAATGAACAATCCTGTTCCAGGACACCTATGCTAATGAGCTATACAATGGATATTGATTTTGCATAAAATTAACTTTGTGGATTTGCATTAACCTCAGAGAAAATAGCAGCCCTTATTGCTTTTGATAACAACCTGGTAATACCCCCGAGTTAACGGACATGTGTGGATCTTGGCCAAAAAGAGCTCACCATGAGGTTGGCTCAGGCTCATGCAAGAGAGAGATCATAATTTCTAATGATGTAGGAAATTAGGCTGTTTTAGCAAGTTCTCTCCTGAGCCTGAATTGAAAACGAGGGGTTGTTTCGGATTTGATTCAGACATGGACACGGAAATAAACCGCAGAAATTTAAGGAGGGTTGAATTCTGAGAGTGGAACTTGTTCATCTCTATTATAAAATATCTCATTGTGTAGACAAAATAGTTGAAAACTTGCTGCTTTTGCTAAGGGGCACATTTACTTTATGTTTATTGGCAACTAATATTGATACCCTGACATCCAAAACCTATGCTAAACTAGGTGTACTTTATAGGAACACATCCTCCCTAAGCACTACTGGCAGAAAGTGCATCACACAGCAGATACTAATGCCAATTATAGACTATGGGGACATACTGTAGTATATGGTACAGCACCCCAAACTCACTTTATATACTCAATATGCCGCTTTGTCCTACAATGTAATTACAACATACCCCTCTGTGAAATGCTCCAAGAACTAGATTTGCTATTACTTGAGTCCAGACACAAAGTACATGTTTCCTGTCTTGCCTTCAAACACTTTCTGGGCAAGCTACCTGCCTATCTGAAAAAAATTCTTCACCCCTACCACACACAGCACTTATCACAGATTTTATTCCAAAAGACTATTCACGGTCCCATGGTTCAATGAAAATTCCGGCCATTCCTCCTTATGTTACTGTGCATCTCACGACTGGAACAATCTACCAGAGACTCCCAAAGTCACCTCCAGTTTATGTTTTTTCAAGACTTCAGCTGTCTCAGTTGTTAATCTTGTCTGTAACTGTTGATTGTCTGTTATATACAGTATGCCCAAAACATATATTGTCCCTAACTGTCCATGAAATATCTGTAAATATAACATGTAATGAGTCATTGTCGTTATACTGTATGTCTGGCCCAGGACATACTTGAAAACGAGAGGTAACTCTCAATGTATTATGTCCTTGTAAAATTAAAGTAATCATTTCATATTTAACCACACATACAGTACCTTGAATAGATAGAAATCACTTTGCGACTATACATTTTAACATCTATTTAAAACATTACTACAGGTAGGTGGACCTGCATGGAGATGGCCTAAATAGATCAAACAAAGAATACTCATATCTAAATCTAACTAAATAGTTTTTTAATATCTTAATGTATTTTCCATGTCAATATGCATTTGTACCTTTAGGGAGTAATGTATTGTGCAGGAGAGTAACCAAAATAGAATTAAGCGTAAACAGTATTTCTTTTATTATTTGTCTATTATGAGCTCAATTGCCTCAGTGGTAAAATTAATAATTTTCATAAATAACAGTGTAAAGATAATGAAGAAAAATGACTTTAATAAATGAATAGTCTTTGCAATTATGCAAAGTAAACAAATATGTAAAGTTATCATTACCTTAACAAAGGATATATTGGATCCTCAAATAAATAAAATGAGATTTTACAACAGTACTTTACTGTTGTGCTATAAACAAATATGCAGGTTAAGTGCTCTTATTTTGCCAAATTGAAGAAGACATTTAATTTATAAAATATTTAGAACTGAGAATAGTAGTGGTTTTACATGTAGTAGGTTACGGATGCTGTAATATGTTTGTAACAAGTCTTTTTAAAATTTGACAGAACAAACCTTAAGACATCATTACAGTATTTACGTATGATATTGATTCCTTTAATCTCTGTACATTGTATTTTTGCAAAAATTACAAGCTTACTAAGCATTTATTTGGTACTAAAAATATATTTTCCCAGCTGGTTTTGTTTGTTGTCTATGAAAGGAAGAACCTGGGCACTGCGGATTTCTGCTAGAAAATGTATTATAAGCCAATAGTTGACGTTTCGGCCTCAAGGGCCTTTCTCAAAATCAAATGGCATAATGCCATTTGCTTTTGAGAAAGGCCCTTGAGGCCGAAACATCAACTATTGGCTTATAATAAATTTTCTAGCAGAAATCCGCAGTGCCCAGGTTCTTTCTTTAATAAACGATATTGGTGGTACCTAGCAGAGATTCCTGAACCAGGACCACCGGTATTTGTAACATTTTTTTCTTCCTTGGGGAGGGCTTCATTACCCTTCAAACTGTTTGTTTGTTGTCTGACAGCAAAAATCTTGAAGGACTAACAAGTACTGTATGAGAGAACTTAAAATCAAGTGATATCTAAAAGAGAGCGAAAAAGTAAATACTACTGTATTTGGTTAATTTCAACAGAACCAAAATACTAAATATTAAGAAGAAAAAAAGTCCAAATATACATGTATAGAAAGTAAGTATGTACAGTGCTAAATATATGATATCATGGGAACAAGAACTTGGCCAGACCATGGAATAGGCAGACTGGCAGAACATCTGGGAAATACTGTAACTGCCACTGGCTCCCTATGCACAATAATAAAAGAAAACGCCTATAAATTACTATATCGCTGGTACCTGACATCGGTTAGGCTACAGGTAATATACCCATCCTTGTCACCCCTGTGCTGGAGGAACAGTGACTAAAGAGGTACGATTTCCCACATTTGGCTTGAGTGTCCCAAGATCCAGCAATTATTCTGATATACAGTATATATCCTCACCTGGATTACGTTAGCCAGGGATCTCTTTACACTAATCTTAGATAAAAATGCCTTTAAATCCGGACAAGGCAATTAACAAACTTATTTCCCAAATTCTCCTTGCCACCAGATGTGTTATTGCCCGGATCTGGAAATGCCACAATCCTCCTGCATAATCTGTCGTAAAAAATCAGGTTATGCCTGTTATGGAAATGGAAAAGATGACCAGTTACTGTACATCAATGACACAAATTCCATCGAACCTGTGAACATTTTTTGACGTGACCATACAAAAATAAAAGGGACGTGTGGTAAGTGTGTCTGCAAGGGGCCAAGGTTTATGTATGAGGTGTTAATTATCAGCCATGCAGCTACTCATATGCTTCCATAAGCAGGTGTGTTTTGAGGTGGGTCTTAAAGGTGGATAGAGCGAGTGCTAGTCAGATTTTGTGAGGAATGGCATTCCAGAGGTGTGGGGCATTCAGTGAGAAAAGTTTAAATACAAAGGGGGTAGAGAGAAGACATCCTTGAGCAGAACGCAAGAGTCGGGATGGTGTATAGCGAGAAATTAGCTTTAAAAGAGAGGAGAATAGAGCGTGTTATACAGGATTTGATAAGAAGCCAGGAGAGGGATTTCAGCAGGGGAGACGCTGAGACAGATTTCGGAAATATTAGAGTGATTCTGGCAACAGCATTTAGGATAGATTGTAGGGAGACAGGTGAAAGGCAGTAAGGTCAGACAGCAGGAGGTTACAGTAGTCGAGGTGGGAGAGAATGAGAGTCTGTGAGGAAAGGGCGTATCTTGGTAATATTGCGTAGGAAAAAAGAACAGGTTTTAGCTACCTTTTGAATGTGAGAAGAGAATGTGAGAGAGGAGCATGGGATACTGGGTGAATGATAGTACTTCCATCAGTAATGTGGAAGGAGATAGTAGGGCCAGGTTTGGGAGGAAGTATGAGGCGCACTGTCTGATATGTTAAGTTTAAGTCGGCGGAGGGCCATCCAGGATGATCTAGCAGAGAGATATTCAGAGACTTTAGTCTGTGCAGCAGGTGTAAGGTCAGGAGTAGAAAAGTAAATGTGTGTGTCATCAGCATAGAGGTGATATTTAAACCCAAGAGATGTAATTACTTCACCTAGAGAGAGAGAAGAGGTCCCAGAATGGAGCCCTTGGGATACCCCCACAAGAGATCAATAGAGGAGGTGGAGGTGTTAGCAAAAGAGACAATGAAAGTACGATGGGAGAGATAAGAGGAGATCCAGGATAGAGCTTTGTTACGAATGCCAAGAGTATGGAGAATGTGAAGTAGAAGAAGGTGGCCCACAGTATCAAATGCTGCAGAGAGGTCGAGTAATATGGGCAGGGTGTAATGACATCTGTCTTTGGCAGTTGAAAACCCCTGCTGTACACTAAAAACCAACATGATAATAATAATTTTAAAAAGTTAGTATTTATCGAAGGAAAGCCAATGAATTTGACAATCTTTAATTTGGGTGCTACTGGTGGAGCATATGTGCATCACTGGAGGTATAAAATGCCAACGTTTCCTGTCCAACAAGGATGATATCAGGCTTCCCTGACGAAGCCCGTGTGCGAAATGCGTAGGGTTATGGTCCAGGCCATACACTGTGGCCAAACGGAGCCTCTTTGAACGGTGGCCGCCAGAGATGAGAGGAAGGAGTGAAGCTGGAGAGCGGTAGAGCTGTTTTTTGAAGTTGGCACCAAAAGTGACAGATGCAAAGATGCGCGAGACTGCCTCACTTCTGGGATTTGGTGCCGGACGCCAACGCTGGAGGAAAAGCTGCGTGGAATCCTTTGGAGCTCCAGCGAGATCTTAGTGACATGAAAGTTCCTGTGCCCGCGCTACATCACACTCTCCAGTGTTTTCTCACATGTAAGTGAGCGATATTATTTTTACTTCTGTACCGGTACATTTTTCTTATACAGGCTGTGTTGGTCTGTTTTTTCTTTTTTTGTATCTATTCAAGGTATCCCCTCTAACAAGGGGGACACAGAACATTGGACCACTTTACCCTGGTCCATACAGACTGAGCACGCCATATATAAGTATACCATTACCCATAGATCAGTTTAGTTGAGCACGGTTCTTTTGTATGATATCATTAGATGTTTCTTCTCTTCAATAAACATGTCACATGAATCAATTACTGCTATTTGGTGTATCTGGTGATGCTAATAGGTAGGATCTGGCCACAAAGAAATTATGATCGTATGTGTTTAAATAGATTTATTAATTGGAGCTAATCAAGGGCAATAGATTTATGCACAATTTAGTAAATCTTTCACATGATATTTGCAAATAATTTAATGCAGAACTATGCTATAAGGATAGGAAGCCTCGAAAGTTCAAAATCCAGACTTCATGAACTGTGAGCCGGAGAACGCTTTATCATTTTTGAGTTCCCAAACCAAAAATGTCACAAATGTTTGTGAAAAAGTTGAAAGATTTTGAAGATATTAAAATAAAAATGTCCAGCTTATTTTGAGGATGTTTGTTTTTTTTAATTTAAAAAAAATATGGCAATCAAGTTTCAGTAAAATCAAAACACCCGTTAAAGTGCCCATTTTTACCATTATACCATATTGTGCAAGCATTATTATAAAGAGAAAAACTACTCAGGTGGGAAGATTCAATAAACGCTGTTAAATCAGGGCACATAGCGTGACGTTACTTAAAACAGGATCGGATATTAAGTTCCCTGAGTTAATGCCTTATTTGCTATCATAATTACGTGCAAAAACAATGTCCCAACTACATCTCATTAGCAAAAGTCTAATTCTACATTTCAAAGCCATAGCGCATCTGTGCATTAAATATGTTATCCCAGATACGTTTTATCAACTGAACGAATACCCCAACAGCGAGACCAGGTTTCTGAGACTAGCATCCATTGTTCTAATCATTTGTAAATTACTGTAGGTACTTTTATGAGGGAAAAGATGGTCTAACATAACGTTTTTAAAATACAGCGTTACTATTAAAGTGGAGCTAGAGTAGGGTAATGTCACGTTAAGTTGCTTAGCTGAATTTAGTGAATCTGGTACACAGATTCCTATCGCCAAAGCTTCCTGCCAGCCCCATATGAAACTGATTTGGTTGAAATATGTGTTGTGTATACATTTAACCAGGCATCTCTACAAAGTGTATGATTGTCCATTGTATTCATAGTGTCAATTTAAAGCTACAGATCAAGCAATATCCTATAAGTGTGTTTTTTTTTTAAATAAATCAATTCTGTACTATGAGAAAATACTTGTAGCATTTAAAAAAAAACTCTGAATTACATTTTTAATGTATTATAATGTAACAAGCATTTTTTGTTTCTATAGCAACCATTTTTAAAGTCACATCCCCTTTCTCTTCTGAAACACCTCTTTTTGAGCCCTGCCCTCTCTCTAGATACACTTAATAACTAGTGTATCTAGTGACTGCCTGGTCACATGATCTTCTCCACAGAACTTTGCATTTTTGGTCCTCTTCTGCTGCACTGACAGCCATTTAGTGACCCCAGAGTTGAATCTTCATGATCTATCACAGGTGAACGGATCGATCGGCAACTTAGCTAATTACTTTTCATTGTGAGGATTGTATTGATGCACATATTAAAGGGGGAAAAAAACGTCAGCTTGGACTGCTGCTTTAAATAAATTAAGATAGCGGTGTGCAAACTGGGGGGCGCCAGATTTTCAGGGGGGGGAGGGGGCACGGCAGTTATAGAGGCACCGAGGAGAGCAGGCAGGGGTGCACATGGGGAAAAGTTTGCACACCCCTGAGTTAAGCCTTATACTATTTATTTTTATATCCAAATGTAAAACATTTCCCCCCCCCCACCCCCTCCCCCAGTCGCAGATAGGGACCATGTGGGGAAATCTACATGTATTACCAGCTGTGGTGCAATACCTGTCAGGCTCACAGGAGGGCTGAGCCTCTGCCAGTGAGAGCCTGGTTGTATCCTGGGGAACATACTTACATAAACAGCGCCTCCACCTGTGCAGGATCCTAGAGTATAGAATAACTCCTGACACAGGACATCATACACAGTAACCACATACACCAAAGTATATATAAATAGTTTACTGTATATGCAGAACAACACCATAACATATCATCAACAGTACATTAGTGTCACCCTGTAACACTGACCTCACTGACCTCCTAGGGACATAACCCCATACCAGGTTCCAAAGAGTCCCAAGAGTCCCACAACCCCACCCCTTAGGCGTGATCAGCGCTGTACTAGATGAGGTGTAAAGTTGGGGCACTTGGTGACTGATACCTGCCCGCGGCTCTTGCACCCGGATACAGCAGAACAACGGGAAGTGGATCTGTCTGCGTCCAGCGCCAAAGCATCAGCAATGGCTTCCTCCTACAAATAGGGTGGTCTCCCTCTGGATGATCTCACATACAGTTAGTCTCTTATCTGTAGTGAGATAGGTCTGGTCCCAGACCTCACTCAGGGCCGCGCAGCACTGCAGCTGTGTCCCTAAACTAACCCACTGCTAAAGGGGCAAAGTCCCTAACTGAAGGGGCCTTCCCTAAAGCAGCCACAAGCTAGGATGAGTAGGGAAGAAAACAGGTAAAGATCAATATCCATCCGCTCCGTGAAAAAATTGTAGGACTCATACACAACACAGGACACTTCACACCACTCACTCATAAATAAACAGTTTAAATAATTATAATTATCAAGTGTCAATTAATAACACAAAATGAGTGCTACCTATGTACAGAAGTTAATCGTATTAACAATTGAATGAACACGTGACACAGTCACAAGAACATTCACAGAAGTACATTTAGGGTGCACATTCCAGTAATAATTTTTAATTTTCTTAATAGATATAGTGAAAAACCAAGGTGAAAAAGTAAAAATAAAAATAAAATATTGTTAAAACACGTTGAGCTGATATTATTGATCCCAAAAAGACAACACTGATGAAAGGTGACTGCACAAGAACTGCCAGGTACTGAGACTATAATGTGCTAATCACTGAGTCAACCTCCTGCTAGATGTACACGAATCAAGTCCAAAACCTGCCAATCAATGCGAAGTCACAGATACAAAATGTGAAGGAGCGTCAACACACATATAATATATGTGTCATAGTTAATCATAAACTTAGCAGGCTGTGTATTACTGCAAATTGGCAGTCCGTAGGAGCAATAATTATTCCAAAAAGTCAGGCTGCACAGTTTGTAAGGGAATTCCCTCATTTGCTAAGCTATCATATGAACTCTACTTGCTTTCAAATAGCACAGCTCCAACATCGCTGTCAAAGCCAATGTGTATTGATTTACTTACTTATTTATATTTATCATTTTGTTTTTTTCTAAAGCCCAATCGATGTATTTTTCCCACCTCTTAACCTTTGTTATCCATTTGTGGTGTCCTTCATAGATTACAATTTAGTTAGTTATCAATATTCTTTGCCAGTATTTGATGTTCTAATGTTGTCATTACTGTTGGGATGACTCATATGCCACTCAACCCTAACTGCTTTATTTTCTTTATTTAATACAATTAGTGTATATATAGGATTTAGGATGGTAGGTTTTCTTATCCAATTCTAATTAGTGGTCAATATTTTGATGTAACACCTTATTGTTTACGTCTGAATAATGTTTATTGGTCAAGTTGGTGTCATTATTTCAAATTGCCATCCTTTTTCAGATATTAGTTTTAGTCATTGTTAAACATATTATATGTTTATTTCATTTGATCTATTCATGTATTATATATTTTTTTTATTGTCATATATGTCATTCCTGTGGTCTGTTCTTTTGCAGGAAGGGTTTCTTCTTCATCTTCTTTATTGTTTTTTTCTTTTTCTTTCTCTTTCTTTTTCTCATCTCTCTGTGTCTTGTTTCTATTTTTTCTGCAAGACAAGATTAATTAATTATTTCAAACATCTGTCTTGTATGACGGGGATGTGTGTTAAATACTCAGGACCTCCCCCATCTCACTACTCCTTGAAAAAGCACCATAGTGGGCGTGAAACGCGTGGGAGAGTACTTTGTTTGTACTTTTTTGTTTTTTTAAGTAGTTTAATAAATTAGTTTTTAACCACTTTGCTGGTGAGTTCTACAATTTTTTCACGGAGCGGATGGATATTGATCTTTACCTGTTTTCTTTGCTACCGCGAGAGGATCTACATTCACCACCGGATGTTCCAGGGATATGCTTCTGAACGTCAGGGTTGCATTGGATTTCCAGGGAGCCAGGCGGTGGTTGATCGTGAGTAGCATGTACTCCACACCGGGCACAGCCAGGGCTAACCGAGGGAGACTGAGTGAGTTACCATCTCATGTATTGTCCCCCCAGTGTTTTCAAAAAAGCCCTTCTTGCCTTCCCTGTCATTCTACATTGACTGTTTACCCTATTAACCCGCATGTTCCGGTGTCAAACTCCTTGAATTGAATGAACATTTATGACTTATGGCTGCTTCTTAGCAGCATTGACCGTCACTCTTGGAGCTGTTACACGGTTTTTTTCAGACTAGGATGAGTAGGGGCCTAGCTGGGGCCTAGGGGAGGTCTATGGCCTAGTGCAGAGGCTACTTGCCTCTCTGCACATATACACACTCCCCTGTCTGTGTCCCAACTCCTACTAACTTCCTGACTCAGCGTGCAACAATGTAACTCCTTTGCAGCAGGAGAATCTGTAAGCCCTATTGGCTGTAATGCAGCAGGTGATAGGGTGAAAGGGCAGTTCCCAGAGGATTCTGGGTAATGTAGTCCATGGTAGAGCCCTTTACTATTGAGGCCGCGTCGACTACCTGTACTGCGCATGCGCAACCCTGTAATGGCCGCCGCTACTCTCAACTGAGCATGCGCAACTTTGGACAGTCCCTGCACTATGGAGCACCTCTTCTGCCAGTTCTCCAACACTGTAATGGCCGCCGCATCGCATCTATGCATGCGCGAGTATGTCCAAGATGGCGGCGCCCTGTAACTGATGCCGCCGGGAGCCACCGGCGAGGCGCTCGCCCCTGCAGCTGCCTTACATGTCGCGGGGGTTCCGCAATCTGGCTTAGGTAAGGGGGCACAGGGGGAACCCTGCTACACATGTTTGAGAGACTTGACCAATATTGTTGTTAACACATATATATTTGGGATGTCACTTTGGGATATTTCATCGCCTCATACATTATTCACAATAATCTCTAATATCATTTTGGGTGCTGCTTCCCATTCTTTTCTTCACTGTACATTTAATGTACAACTTCCTTACTTCTTATGTTATACGTACACAATTCCTGGGGAGGATTGAAAGTTTTGTTGAGCCAGGACTGTTTCTTTCACATGAGAAAATTGTTAGGAGCACTAACGTCTGCCTGACTATGTTACATTCCATTGTTCAGAGTGAGTTTTGGGAACACATCCTTTTCTCATTATATTTCCATAAAATATATTTGATGTGTTCTATTCTTAGAATACCTCTGATGTGGTCTGTGAATGGGACACAGTATAAAAATATTTCTTTTTTTTATATGAGACAAAATGTTTCCATTTCTAAGAAGCATTAAAAAACGATAAAATACTCTGGCAGATAGTAAGATTTTGCAGATAGATTTTATTGGTATTTACTGCAGTATGATCCAGCCCAGCAGTAGCAAATATATCACTTTTAAAGACAGTGTTAAAACAATAGGATAGCTAACACCTTATTTAACACCATGTCTTGCAAACAATACACTTTCCATTCTTATTTAAGCATAAATATGAACATTAATAATGCAGAAATGCTTTGTTTGTGATCTTTATTCGCAGAGGACAGTAGTACAGAACAATATGTGATTGCTGCATTTTGGTTGCATGGTATCATTTTAAGAATATGGAGGGATATATACAGTATATTATTACATAGGCACCCATCACCATTAAAAAAAAACACACTAACTTTACTAAAGGGATCAAATTAATTTTGTTTTATTCAAATATTTAGGTTTTATTTTTGTGATTCTTAATATGTCAATACCTATTTGAGTAGCATATCCTAATATGCAGGATATTTGCAGTACAATAATGAAACTATGGATGCTTCTGAATGAATCGAACAGGTTATCATTACAGATATCATTACAGATGTACAATCTGCACTCACACATCCTCTTAAAATATATATAAAACATTTTTCTAAAACAAAATGTAATTACATTTCACAAAACATTTTCACAGGATTGGAAGGGTTTGCCAAGTTACATGTGGGATTTCCAGTGATTCAGCCATATTTATATCGTTTCTGGAGAGTTTAACAATGTTGCACGAAATTAAGATTGGAGAGGGGCGGGAGTACTAGTAATCACAATATTTGTTTAAGCCAGGGGTGGCCAACTCCAGTCCTGGAGGACCACCAGCAGGTCAGGTTCCCTTCTTCAGCACAGGGGGCTCAATCAGTGGCTCGGTCTTTCTGACTGAGCCACCTGTGCTGAAGCAGGGATATCCTTAAAACCTGACCTTTTGGTGGCCCTTGAGGACTGAAGTTGGCCACCCATGTTTTAGGCAGTGTTCACCAAAAGTACTTATTTTTATTGTTTGGTGAACTGTCTCTTGCTAACATGCCTTCAGCAATGTTGTGTTACTGTGACAAATTAAAAAACAAAAAAGTGTGCCCATAACCTCCCCCCTGTAAACTTTTAATAAAGTTTGAGTTACAAAAATACCCCAAAGCAGAATGTTTCTATTGTTACTTGATCTTTTTGTTTGTTTCCTCTAACAATAGATCAAGATATTGCCACACTAGTTTCTATTTTCACTTGAGCCAATTAAGTAACAAATAACAGTGACAATAGTCTAAATGTGTAAAGCAAATATATCTTAATCTGCACGTTGTTATTAAAACAAATTATATAACATAAGGAGAGATTATTCATAGTTATCTCTAATATTAAACCACTTGTTAAATTACTATGGGAGGAATAGATTAAATCTCAGAATAAGCTTAAAAAAAATGTATCATATGATGCTCCAGGATGTCATTATAGCCTTACTGAATCTAACAGTAGTACAGGAAATAATACAATAATAATACAATATACTGTGAAGGGGATCTTCCCCACTGTGGAGAAAAGATCAGTTCCATTCAAATCAATGAAGCTGATCTCTTCTACAGCGTGGGGAAATCATCTTCACAGTTCATTGACTAGGGGCCTCTATCCTATCTCTATCCTACCCTTTCTCCCAGCACTGTGTAAAGGTGTGTTACAAATATGTTGTAGTCATGGGCACAAATAATCGGATTGACACTTGGTGGAAAACAATGCAGTTACTCCTTTTTTTGGCGCACAAACATTCTTCTTTATTACATATGATGTGCATCTCTACGCTAAGCGCAATCCATTTCTGTGCACTTAAAGAAAAAAATTTTTTACCGCACCGATGAAGACCTTTGATGTTAGTACATAAGCGTACACTAGTGCAATTTAATTTTAGTATGACATGCACCAATTTTGGACCAAAACAGCAATTTGCTACTCTTAGTACATGTGTCCCATTGTCCTTGGTAACTAGCTGCACTATCCCTACAACCAATAGACATGACTCATCAGGACATGAGAAGAAATATTACATTAGAAGTTGCCGAATAAGAGTGACGACACAGTGGCAGAAGCTGCCTGCGAATTGAGACAAGCGACTGATGGATAGCAGCATGGGAGAGATGAATGGCAAGTTTAGTAGAGTCTCCTAATTGTAGGGTTAGAGTGGCTGGTAGTATGGTCCAGGTAGGGAAACACTAGGAGCTGCCACTGAGGAATTTACCAGGGGAATGAAAGTAGGTAGTGGTTGAACTGTAAGAAACTGAATGGGAAGGTCTTAAAATGATGACTGGGAAAAGAATCCCTTTGCTGTTATGGGGACCCCATTGCTATCACAGGGCTAGGTCCAGCAACGCATTGCTTTGTAAAGTATTGCTAGACCCTCTGGCAACATACAGCATTATTTTAGCTATATTTACAAACTGTCAAATATGAATTTATAGTATTGCTTTATATGGTGTTTCAAATACAATCCAACATCATGCAATGCACACAAATATTTGAAATATAGGTTCTATATAAAGTAGTAATTCAATGTACACATGACTGTGTCACATTTTGGAAGCGACTGCACTCTCATATATCCTTAAAGTACAAACTAAGCGTTAATATAGCTTCTGTTTCAGTAATTAATCAAAGGCCCTTACTGTCATCCTTGGAGGCACAAACATGCTTTCTACAAATGTGTGCCTGAGGCATTTGCCCTATTCAAATGAGTGCAAACTATATTTAAGAAAGACTTGTGCTAGTAAATTCATTTGATGTTGTGGCTCCAAACAGAACAGACATAAAGTTCATTGTGGATTAACACAGGTCCCATTGTTCCCAAAATATGCAGATTATGTCAGTGGTACCTCAACTAACCTCGTTTCATTCTAATTGAAAAAGTGAGCTAAAGTTAAAGCATTTAAAAAGCCAATAATCCAATCACTTCATTTTTCAAAAGAGCCAATTAGAATTAATTTTTATTCTTCCTTTGACCCCACAATTTTTTACGGGCATGAGCCTTAAACAGCATTTGATCCAAGTTCTCATATTGGCAAAACATTACTTGTTTTTTTGCTCCAGCATTTTTCCAGTTGCAAAAAAAGAACTTTTGTAAGGCATTTTTTAAAATGTATTCTGCCGTCTCTGTAATTGTATGTAGGAAAAAATAATCAAGCACGACCATCATGTGAAACATTGCAGAAGCAGAAGCCTCTGGCTTTGTGTAAGGTTATCATGAGATGACCTGGGCATAAACCACATTATAAACCAGTGCTTTAATTACAATGATAGTCATTCTTCTCTTAAAGGGGCAGTTCTTCTGAGGACTCACCTAACGGCAGTGTCAGGTTTAATTGATTATATGCAACAAGGAGCAATGGAAAGTCTCCCTGGAACTGTCGCGATCTGCAGCTCCGTAGCAATCAGTCCCCATGCAAACGTACCAATCTCTAAGGACTTCGGAGCGCTGTGTCTTCAGAGCTTCAGATCACGACAGTTCTGGGGAGCATCTGCATTGCTCCTTGCTGCATTACATCCACGGAGGCCATGCTGCTTTGCCAATGCATCACCTGATGGTATCCATTATTACATTTGTTATATTACATTACTTCCTCTTTTTTAAGTATTGACTAATTTTTTACTAATCTCTGGTGTGCTCCTCTCTCCCTTGTGAAGACTTCTCTCTGAAGATACCCTTGGTGAACTCCTGGAAAGCTTGCAAAGAGATTTTGAAACATACATTGAGCGGTGCAACCCTTTTCCGTTTAATTGGTTGCAGTTAAAACAATGCTCTAGACCACATCAGAAGGCACAATATGGCAAGGTACTCTGACGTGGTCTGCAACAAACAGGGCCACCATATTTACTAAGCCACCTTATGGAAATCGAGCCGTGTCTTATGGAAATGCATTTACACAGCTGCAAGACATTTTGTAGCGTGTATCCCATATCTGTATGATGTCTTCCAGACCTGATTGTAGTAGGTGTTCTGCGAGAACTAGATTTACTTTAATCTGCATTAACATGTCTGTGATTACATATTTTAGTATGGGTTAACCATTAGGCTGCTTGATCATGAACATGTAACTGCTTAGGGTAGCAATCACACATTTGCAGGCAGGCCTCCATTTACGCAAATGGAAGTGGAGTGCCCTGTGGAGAACAAGAAAAAAATGACATGACGTTCCTTAAACATCATAAAGGCCCCTAGATTGCTGACTGCCGACCCTACTGAGGTGTAGGGAATGTAATATTGGGCACTCTAAGGGTTAATGTTCATTTTAAATGAAGCTCGTTGATCAATCTCAGGCATGTGGAAAAACTCACCTGCCCCCTACAAAGAAACTGCTAACGCAAGAAACCAATGAGCTAATGATGATGGAGAAACTTGCCCTCCTATTGAAACAAAGAGTTAATGAATTTTAGAACACCTGGGACCCATGGATCAATGGCTGACCAACATTAAGCTCTTTTACTTAGTAAGTTAGATACTTTCAAATATATGCGAATCAGTAACAATCTGCTTTTGTTCTGGTGCTATCATTGGAGAACTGGCATCTCTATGAATCTAAGGGTCTTGTAACTGTAACCTAAAAGACAGGGACTGAAATGTCTGTGTTAACAATTTGGCGTTCCTCTAGAATGGAGAAATAGCATGTACTGTATGTACAGTGCCATGGTGGTGTGTATGTTCTCCCCCCCTGCCCCCCCCCCCCCCCCCACCTACAAACCCCATTTTGCTTTTAATATAAAAACTGTACGTGGGAAAAAAAAAAAAAAATAATCATTTAAAAAAATTAAATATATATATATAATATATATAATTATAGTGTATTTGTCTTCTACTTTATTGCTTTCACTTGACTATAGTGCTCATATTCTGGGTCAACATGGTGGCTTTATGGTGAAAACAATTAGCTACTGTATTCATAAAAGTTAGATAGCTACTTCCCAGTGAACAAGTAAAAGCTACATGTTGAGTTTTGTATGAAGCACATATAGTTCGTCCCCTTCCCCCGCCTCCCCCCCGTTGTGGCAATAAAATGTTGAATAAATATAACAAGTGTCCTTATTAAATGCAACCGTATATCACAAAAGCTTTGGGTATCTGTCATATAAAGACGTCTATAAATCTGTAATACTCATACCAGGAAGGGATTTTATTTTTATTTAATGGGAGACCATATAATGCTATGTAACTCAAGTTTGAGCAACAACGGTTTCTAATTTAGTGACTAAAATACAGTACCCTACAGCTGAAGAGAATTCTCACATTACAATATGTTTAGAGGAATCTATTCCATTTGTGGTTTGTTTTCTGTGAGAAATATTTTTTTTTCTAAAAAGCCAGAATACATTCTCATGTGAATTCTTGCAAACTAACAAGAACATGCATTTTACGTAATCAAAGCTTTAGAAATTAAATGGAAAACATAAGTTCGCCATTGTTAATTATGCCATTTACCTGCCAAAAATGGATAGCACAATAAAAAGGTTAGTATGAAAGTGTCAACGCCAGTTTAAGTAATATTCCTTTTCATATACTCAAATATAAAGAGAGAGACTTTAGTGCACTTCTGAATTTCAGATGGGAACAATGTAAAAAACCTACTGATGCTATAAAGTAGAGATGGTCTGACAAATGTGTTAATTCCCTGGATTATATTATTTGAGAATCCCCTTTTAAGAACTTTAGAAAGTGCATCCATTTATTATAACATTATGCTCTCTATTCAAACAGACAACTTTGTTTTTCAATAAAGAAGTTTTGTATATATTCATAATAATGCAGTGGGGTCATAATACTATGTAACCAGTTCTATTCTGTTATCAACCTTAACTTCCTCATTTCAGACTAAGCAATAATTCACAGAGGATTGTGCTGTCTGATCATATTGCATGAAGTGGAGATAAGGTTTGTATTAAAGCTGCAGACGCACTTACTAAGCAACTCGGTAAAGTCAGACAGGCTGAGGAGTTACAAGGTTTTGTGGACAGCACAATAGGTAAAAGCCAAGCAAATTAAACACTGTGTTCATTGTTTTTTTTTGCCAGTGTATGAAGCACATAGTAGATTAAAAATAACGTAGTAGATCTCTGAGTTGAAGAATTTACCATATAAATTCAGTATTAAGACAAATTGTTAATTGCTTAATTTTTATTTTGTTGCAGTAATTATCCTCAAATTCCAAATCAGTATTTGTAATCTTCCTGTTCTACAGCACACACTAAATTGCAGGTTCTCGAGGAGAAAAGTAACATGCTCAGCATGCAGCCATACTGTAGCCGCTCGGAATTACTGACTAGCCTGGAAACAGACATCATCTATGGAATAGTATAAAAGCTGTAATGGTGTGTTTCCCAAACCTAAGGTATATCCCAACTGGGCTCCAGGTAATTTGTGATGGTCACTGACACAACCATTAACAACGTCTTCTTTTTTTACATTCCATCTGACCTGATTTCCTCTGCATCAGACTTTTTAGAATGAGCTTCAGTTTGTAAAAAGGAGAAACAAACCTGAAAAAGAAAAAATGATGATCACAAGATTCTATACAGGCATACGTATTTAATGAATAGACCCCACTGAGTTTGAAGCAGTGTGAACCTGGTTCAAATCCCCGGGTAAGCTCCTTGTGACCTTGCGCAAGTCACTTTATCTCCCTGTGTCTCAGGCACCAAAAACATAGATTGTAAGCTCATCTGGGCAGGGACTGTGCCTGTAAAAATTCCTATGTACTATGCTGTAATTGTGAAGCGTTTTGAGTCCCTTTGGTAGAAAAGCACTACATGAAATAAAGTTATTATAATTATCTATTATTATAATCTATGTACACAAATATTACTGGGGTTTTGAACAGCACAGACAGCTTATTTGGTTAGTATATGTTTTATAGAAATACTTAACTGTAGTTTAAATTTGCATACACTAGAAATAAGACAAACTCTATTAATAACACAGAACATTAAATACAGCAGTAAGCGACAGTGCTGTCCTCAAGTTTTAACCTGGAAATAAATCAGTCCCACCAAACAGGAATACTCAAGTAGACAAGGAACATACAGTATTAGCTGTAGGCCAGACTTAATCAGACAATTCTCTTTTGTAGGAAGTTGCTGACGTAATACTTTGGCTTTATTCTAGGTTTCCTTTCTTAGCTTAGTTGAGTGTTCCTTCTAATATCTTTAGTTGGTTTTGTGGACTATGTTTTGCGATTGTCAGGTTCCGAGCTAACACTTAAACTTCTGGTTACGTTTCCAGGCTTTCTAGATTTGTGCTTGCTTTCATAGGCTGGCTACTAAACTTTGCATGTTTAGTAAGACTGTAAAATATACTTTTCACTTTCCTTGAAGGTGTAAAAGACATGAGCTTGTCCTCTAGTTCAGGAGTGCTCCACTCCAGAGTCCTCAAATCCCATCCCACCAGACCCCCCCCCCTCCACCCACCTCCACCCCCCCCCCAACAGGTCAGGTTTTCAGGATATCCCAGCTTCAGCACAGGTGGTGTAATTAGAGGCTCAGTCAAAGACTGAGTCCCTGATTGAGCCACCTGTGCTGAAGCAGGGACTGATTGAGCCACCTGTGCTGAAACAAGGATATCCTGAAACCTAGAACTGTTGGGGGGGGGGGGGGCTTGAGGACCGGTGTTGAGCACCCCTGCTCTAGTTAATGCAGTGTTGTCAGTGTTGTAACTTAACTTTTGCTTTCTGTTAACTGTAGTAACTGGTATAAACTTTTGCAGTACTGGAGGCTGCAGGCTCAAGGTATCTGTATTGCACAGTCATAGTCATTGCATAGTCATTTCGGTGGTCTCACTCACAAAGACTTGCCGTGTTTCCCCAGAAGGGCTCCCCTGTGTTAGAGGTTATTTCCCCTCCAGCTCAGGGATGCCCTGGTCTACATTCAGGACCAGTCCGTAGGACCTAACATTCTTTTTTTGTAAGTCTACATGTTCCCAGAGGGAAGGACCATATCTTTTTAGACCTATGGTTAGGCTGGGCTAAGGATTCTAGTAACAGGGGGACCTACCAAAAAATAGATGGTAAGGTTAGGGGTAAGCAAGGTTTAAAGTAATATGGTGGTGAACAATAGTACAGATATTTAAAACATGTTCTGTGTTATATTTCATAATAGGAACTGCATCAGAAAATGTTTGGAAGCCTTCAGCTTGTTACTAAATATTATGGCAAAATGGTTCAGAACAGTTCAAGTCTATCAGAATTGTTGGCAACAACAATGTTATTATATTAATCTACTGATCTAAATACTCCATGATTTGATAAAAATACAAACAACCCATTATAAAAGATTAAAAACAAAATGAATGAAGCCCCTAATATATCCGTAGTCTAAAGGAAACGCTACACTTATCTTGATAATACACAAACGCAAGTATTAGCCAAAGATATTTCATTTGACATTCATTCAGCCAGAGTAGGCTCAATGAAGACCCATAACATGATCCCAATGTCAAGTCCTAACACACTTATGTTTCAAAATGCATATCTTCAGTGAGCGGAGACACGGGTCCAGGCGGAGAGATGCAGAGAGGCTGCAGACTCTTGCGCAGCTCATCTGAGTGGTGAGTACCAGTGTTTCTCTCCCTGCCGATAGCCCATTCAAGCAAAGGATAAATGCTGTGAAGTCCCATTTAAAAGCATGGAACCCCACAGCATTAATTCTTCAGAGCCTCTGCTGTCCTTGTAGCCATGGAGGGGCCGCAGAGGGCCACGGGTTTCCCCTTTTTTCCGGGGTCCACAAGGACAGCAATTCTGGCTACATCTGTTGATGTTTGCAGTACACAGTCTGTTGTATGCGCCCAATTGATTTATCCATCTAGAATCCGACTGCACTTTTTTTCTATATAAGGTTTACAAAACTATTTTTTAAATGCCTGTTTGAAGCCTAAACAAATGTCATCTAATATAATAGTATCAACAAATATATATTTTTTTTTTTTCCAGGGGAATAAAATCTGCAATCAGTTAGACAAGAGCAATATGTTGTTTTTTTGGCATTTAATCAAACAATGAAATCATATACAGTTTCTTGACACAAAAGATAAATGATGTAATAATCCAAAGGAGTTTCTTTATCTTGTTGGAACTTTGCATACTTGACTTGTTTTCCATATTTTGTGACTTTAAATGGTGGGAAAATTATATTAAAATGCATGTAGCTGTTCTTCCAAACTAGCATCCTTTTTGTTTTATTGTATTTAATATAAAAGCAGCAATTATTTGATTTCAAAGCTATGAAAATATGTACCTTGTGAGAAAACAAGCAATTTAAGCTTTAATTGGTGTCATTTTTCATGGAACTGGCAAGGTTTTTGCATCCTTGGCATGTTGTTTCCATAAAACTGCACTCCTGCCTTCAATAAATGTTTTACGAATGTACAGTATAAGTTGTGCTTTGTAGGTATATGTACAGATTTCTGCAAACATTAGATAACTGGTTGGAGTTTTTTTTTTTTTATAGAAATAGGTATTTCCTCTTATGAGGCACACACACTTTAAATTACACTTTAAATTCCCTAATTATTCATCATGTTTTTATAACTGGATTTTGACTTTTGAATCAAGGTTATAGCTCTTTGCAAGAAAACCAACTGATAAAGGGTGACTGTCACCCACTTTCCCCCATGTTACCCACTTTCCTCCATGTGATGCACTCATGATGTCACTCTTCCCCCCCCCCACGCTCCCAGCACGTCACTCTCCCCTCCACACACATCACTCTCTCCCCTATGTTACATAGTTACATAGTTACATACTAGATAAGGTTGCAAAAAGATGTACGGCCATCAAGTTCAACCTATGCTAAATTTAGACAACAGATACTTTATCCTATATCTATACTTACTTATTGATCCAGAGGAAGGAAAACAAAAAAACCCACTAAGGGGAAGAATAAATTCCTTCCTGACTCCAAGAATTGGCAATCGGATTAATCCCTGGATCAACATCTTTCCCATGTTTAATTATTTGGTATATCCCTGTATACCTTTCCTTTCTAAAAAGATGTCCAACCTTTTTTTGAACAAATCTATTGTATCTGCCATCAGTTTTTTTAACTGCCCTTATTGTAAAGAACCCTTTCCTTTGTTGCTGGTGAAATCTCCTTTCCTCCAACCTTAAGGGATGGCCCTGAGTCCTTTGTACTGCCCATGGGATGAATAGTTATTTTGAAAGCTCCTTGTATTGTCCCCAAATATATTTGTATATAGTTATCACTAGCTGAGAGACCCGGCGTTGCCCGTGAGTTAAATTTCCCACAAAGAAGGGGGAGGGGCAGTGGACAGGAGGGGGGGGGCAGTGGACAGGAGGGGGGGGGCAGTGGACAGGAGGGGGGGGACAGTGGACAGGAGGGGGGGGTTGCTTTAAATTTCCGGGTCACTCCTCTCCACTCCCCCTGTATGTTTCTCCGCTCCCCCCCCCAATCTCTCCGCTCCTCCCCCCCCATGCGCAGCTCCAGTACCCACCCTACAATGTCTGACATAGACACAGTGTCCCACACACACAGTGTCCCACACACACACAGTGACACACACACACACAGTGACACACACACACACAGTGTCCCACACACATTCACACACACAGATATGTCACCTCTCCTTCCGAGCGCCGCCATCATAGGCACTCGGTGCCACGAGGGAGGAAGGGGGTCCTTCCGGGCGCCGCCATCTTAGGCATCTTAGGGAGGTGAGTGAGCGCCGGGGCGGGAGGTGAGTGAGCACTGGGGCAAGAGGTGAGTGAGCGCCGGGGAGGGAGGTGAGTGAGCACCGGGGAGGGAGGTGACTGAGTGGCGGGGAGGGAGGTGAGTGAGCACCAGGGAGGGAGGTGAGTGAGCGCCGGGGAGGGAGGTGAGTGAGCAAAGGGGAGGGAGGTGACACCGGGGAGCGAGGTGAGTGAGCACCGGGGAGGGAGGTGACTGAGCGCCGGGGATGGAGGTGAGTGAGCACCGGGGAGGGAGGTAAGTGTGATGGGGGGAGAGGACAGAGAGAGTGTGTGTGTTTGTGTGTGGCCGAGGGGGAAGACCCACCAATCTGATTGGCCAGAGGCTGAGGACCAATCGATTTACCGCAGATAGCACAAACCTTTCGATTTTATATATTAAGATATCCCCTCTTAGACGCCTCTTTTCTAATGTAAATGAATCTAATTTAGCTAGCCTCTCCTCATAAGTTAGATTGTTTATCCCCTTTATTAATTTTGTGGCTCTTCTCTGCACTCTCTCTAGTTCCATAATGTCTTTTCTTAGGATTGGTGCCCAAAATTGCACTCCATATTCAAGGTGAGGTTTTACTAATGCTTTGTAAAGGGGCATAATAATGTGTACTTCCCTTCCATCCATTGCCAGTTTAATGCAAGATAGGATCTTGTTTGCCTTTGCAGCTACTGCATGACTTTGGGCACTATTGCTAAGCCTGCTGTCTACAAGCACTCCTAAATCCTTCTCCATCAAGGATTCCCCCAATTTATCCCCATTTAATTTGTAAGTCACCTTTTTATTCTTGCATCCCAAATGCATAACCTTACATTTATCTGTATTAAACCTCATCTGCCGTTTACCTGCCCACGTTTCCAGTCTCTCGAAGTCCTTCTGAAGAGAAATAACATCCTGCTCTGATTCTACTACCTTACACAATTTAGTATCATCAACAAAGATGGAGACTTTGCTCTCGATGACAACCTCAAGGTCATTAATAAACCAGTTAAAAAGCTGGTGTCCCAGTACTGATCCCTGAGGTACTCCACTCACGACTTTAGCCCAACCTGAAAAAGTTCCATTTATGACAACCCTCTGTTGTCTGTCCTTTAACCAGTTTTCAATCCAGGTGCATATATTATCACTGAGTCCAATGTTCTTTATTTTGTACACCAACTTCTTGTCTGAAACCGTATCAAAAGCCTTTGTAAAATCTAAGTAGACCACATCAACTAAATTCCTACTTACCACCTCAAAGAAACAAATAAGGTTAGTTTGGCATGATCAATCCTTCATAAATCCATGCTGACTATTACTAATAATTTTGTTTTCAATTAGGTATTCCTGAATTTTATCCCATATTAAACCTTCAAGTAGTTTCCCCACTATTGAAGTCAGGCTTACAGGTCTGTAATTCCCTGCTTGTGATCTAGCTCCCTTTTTAAATATAGGCACCACATCTGCTTTACGCCAATCTTGCGGTACTGAGCCTGTGGAAATGGAGTCCTTGAATATTAAATATAATGGTTTTGCTTTTACTGAGTTTAACTCCTTCATAACTTTTGGATGTATGTAATCGGGGCCAGCTGCATTTTTTACTTTCAGTTTTTCAAGCCGCCTATGAACTTCTTCCTCGCTTAACCAATTGTTCATTAATATGGAGGTTGTGGCTTCCTCCTGCGGCACTACTATTAAAATTGATTCTTCCCTGGTAAACACAGAGGCAAATAATTTGTTTAATCCATCTGCTTTTACCTTATTCCAATAATCTGCCTGCCCATCTCACACTTAAAAAACATTTTAGGGTTGATCTTACTTTCTATTGGAATCCATTTTTCATTATCCATTTGTGATAATTTGATTGCCCTTATTCAATTTTTGTTACATTCCTTATACTGATATGATGCCTCCTTCCCTTCTGACTTAAATAATCTTTTTGTCCATTTCCTCCACTACCTGTTTATTTAGCCATATTGGTTTTGACTTATTTCTTTTATTCCTATTACCCAAGGGTATACACTGATAAGTGTGCTTTTCTAATAATGTTTTAAAGACTGCCCATTTATCTTCTACATTTTTCCCTGCAAAAAATAATCCCAATTATGGGGTGTAGATTAGTCCTCAGTTTATTAAAATCTGCCTTTCTAAAGTTTAAGGTCTTTGTTGAACCCAAGTAATCTGTTTTTGATCATTTATTTCAAATTAGGCCATGGTATGAACTGTTACCCAAATGTTCCAGAACTAGAATATTTGCTATTACTTCTACATTGTTTGATATTACCAAATCCAGGATTGCCCCTCTCCTGGTTAGTTCCTCAATAATTTGGGTCATATAATTGTCTTTAAGCACCCCCAAAAATCTGTTTCATTTTGTTGTAATGCTAATCTCATTTCCCCAGTCTATGTCTGGATAATTAAAATCACCCATTATGCAAACATGACCTAGTTTTGATGCCTTCTCCATTTGCAAAAGTATTTTAGCTTCCTCAATATCAAAGATATTGGGTGGTTTGTAACATATCCCTACAAGATCCTCCATTGCTAATTTCTATCCACGAGTTCTCTATATTTTCATAATTACCTTCATAAACATCTTTGCTTTTAATAGGTTTTAGATCCGGTTAAACATATAAGCATACTCCACCTCCTCTTCTATTTGCTCGATCCTTCAGAAAAGGGGAATAACCCTCTAAATTAACTGCCCAGTCATGAGTTTCATCCCACCATGTTTCAGTAATGCCTATGATATGTTACCGCTTCCTTGCAGCTATTAATTCACGCTCCCCATTTTATCTGTCAGGCTTCTTGCATTAGCAAGCATGAATTTAAGGTTTTTTTTCAGCCTGTACTATTATCTTATCTGCTCCTTCCTTTCTGTGCCAATTTGGTTTAGTTTTTAGAAGTTTTTTTTTGGTATTATCTGCATTTGCTATGTGTGTTCGCTGCTTGGAAACTCACACTTGCCCCCATTCTATCTCCATAACCCCTTGTTTCCTCATCTCTACTATTTAGTTCGTTACCTGTTTCATTCCCCTGATTTCCCCTATGTTGCAATAAGAGTGTGCTGTAAATGTTGCATTTACAATGTTACATTTATATGTTAATAATCCAACAATTCAGTTGTATTGAGCTACTGTACCATAGCACAAATAACAGTTTACCACACATACTATATGGAGTAATACCAAGTCTATAAGAGCATTATGGAATACATGCAAATTGAGTACAAAAGACATACAAAAATAATGTTTTTTGGCAACTAACATAATTTACTACTCTAGTTTAAAAGAATACTTTTTAATAATCTTACTCCTTGTACATCAATTTGACTAATAACTTGAATAATGCAGCAAATTTTATTCATTCTCTGTTTTCCATTTATTGTGTCATACACTTCAAGAATTATGAAGGTGATCCATGTATTTCACTGACATTTGTTTCAATATATAAAAATAATATCCCAGATTTCTATGATTAATATGCACCATACATTTTATAACACTGTGAATTTACAAGTAACAATTATTGCATGTCTCAGTTTGTCATCGTCCTACAATATCCTCACACAGCAGAGTACATTTCTAAATGTGTAAATGTATTTTTTTTTTCAAACAGGCTTAAAATAATTCACAATGTTGGTTTTGTTGAAACATTGACTGTGTTACTACAGTACCTTCCAATAACCGATTTCAAAACGTACTGCAGTACTAATCAGAGAGCAAAATAGAAGCTTGATCTTCCTGACATCTAGTCCACTTTGTTCCCCACAGACATAGTCCAAGATTACTAGTCTGGACTAATAACCTTTAACTGCAATGAAGTTAGAGACGTAAGGTGAACAGGGTCAATATTACAGAAAAAAAAATATTTCAACAAAGTTGGCTTCAGATGAAAATATTTGTGCAAACATCTTACTGGCTTTGGACAATTTTATTCCTTAAGTTCAAAACCCTGTGCATACATACAGCAACAAACAATAACTGCATTTAAAATATTCAAATATTTGTTTGGAGAAAAAAAATGTTCCCTAAAATGTAAACTTTTTATTATACTGAAAATGTTTTGTAGAGCTATACAGGTATATGACAATTCTCTCATTTCAATGTGTAAGAACCATAAAGTAATACTGTAATTATTAAAAAGAGCAAGAATATTAGAATATAAATTACTTGATGGCAAGAAACACTCCAAACGTTGTTCAACCCCTTCTCTGGTCCCGAGATAATGGTGTATTCCTAGATCCCTAGGACTTGGTACAGACCTGCCTTATTTCCTTGTGTGAGAAGGTGTTGCATCAGCCCTTTTCAGCTGCAGCCATAGCATTACTTTAACACCTTCCCCTAATTTATGCATCCCCAAAGTTTCTTTTTATTTATGTTTGTACTCATTAATAAAGTTTATCAGAAATTCAAGAAGGACTCTATTTGCATGAAGAAGGAGACAGGTTTACCTGTCTGTCAAATCTCACTGAGCCCCAGGGAGCCTTGGACAGAACACTTAAAAACAGCTTTACAGAGAGAGGTTGATCAGACAGCAGCTGCAGTAAGACACAGCTCTACTGGAATCAGGCTGGGCCCAGATAGCTTCAGAGTGAGCAGACACACTGCACCTCAGCACTAGAGATGGGCACATTTACTTTACAGATTTGGATTTGTGTCGGGTCTGTGTATTTCTGCAACAGCCTCAAAAAGGGCGATTCAACTTTTCAGGATTTCTTTTTTTATCACTAACGATCCAATCCATGGATTACACAATCCACTGAAGGATGGTGATGGTGATATTAAGGATGGGCAGAAAAATTCAAATTTTGATACATATTGAGTGTTTTCCATAATTGTTTACAAAACCAAAATCCATCGAGTTCCGGCAACATCAAAATCAAAACACACGAAAGTGTTTTAAAACCTACACTGAGATACCAGGGAAAGTGCCCACCCTTAATATAATCTGACCTTTTTATCTACATATTCTATGTACATGTAACGGTGTTTCCCCCACCCGGTGGGAGATTGGGCCATTACTGTATATGTGGTGCATGATACCTGCTGGTAACAGGAGGGCTGAGCTGCCCGCCGATGGAAGTGGGGACACAGGACTAGGCTTCTGGGGTTAATACCCTCTTTAGCACTGCAGCGCCTCCATCTGCCGTAGGCTCCAGGAAACTGAAGGTGATCTCCCACGGTAGAACCGATTACCTCTCCCCCCAGTTAGGTCATGCACCAGGCCGGAGGTATAAGCAAACAGGAACGTTTTATTCTCTCACTCTGTGCAGCACAGTACACGGCAGGGTTCTGTCCAATACAGCAACTGTCAGCTACTCACTGAAGGATGGTCCCTGGATCTTCACTACAGGCCAAGGGCAACCGCAGCAGTCCCAGCTCTTCCCTGCCCCTCTAGCAGGAGCAGAGGTATGGTTCACACTCACTCTCCCCGGAGGGAAGAGGACCAGAGAAGGCCCAATATACAGGCTCTTGGTTGTGTGACCTGCCTCTCTCAAGAGGGTAGAGGCACTACTGAATTTGGGGCAACACTGCCCTTAAGTACAGCCAGGAGGAGGCACCAGGTCCGTCCCATAATAGGACATGCTCAGGCCTGATGTCACCACCTCCCGCTGTCTCTCAATTGCAGCACCAAGGAGGAGGAAACCCCATATTGGCTACTAGCAGCCTGATTGTACAAGGGCTTACTGCCAGTACAGGGGCAGAATAGTAGCCACGGGTGGCCTGCTTACATACAGATGTAGCTGGGGTTATTGAACCTGCTTGTGCATTATGGTGGAATATTCTGCCTTATCACTGCCATTGAATCCTATGGTACATCACTAATCCCAGGAAGCCAAGGACTTAACAAGTGTCATAATGAACACATATCCACATCCAACACCTTGGGGGTAATTCATTAGTTAGATAGTAATAGTTCACTTCCTGTATTGCAGGGGTTTCCAAACTATGCCCGGGGGCCACATCCGGCCCCCCACAAGATTTGATCCGGCCCACAGCAACTTGAAATATATATATTTATTTTTTTTGCTCATTATATATAATTTCCCACTGTAAGCACGGCATCCTTTCTTTGTAATTGTCACATTTCTCTTTTGTTCTGAACCATATCATGCTGATTACCCCAAAAAGATCCAAATAAAACGTATTCATTCATTTATAAAATATATAGATATATAAAAATTATAAAAAGATTTTTTTCCTTTGGCCCGTGAAAATGTGTAGAATATACGATGTGTCCCTCGTACTGAAAAGTTTTGAGACCACTGCTGTAGTGTATTATTTCTGCCATCTCATGTGACATCTTAACATACTATTAAAGAAAAGGAAGATAATTACACATCATGTAAATATTTTGTTAAATATGTTACTGACAAGGGTGAATTATTTTAATGAGGAAAATGGTACTATATTTTTAAAATATTATATTGATTTACTCCATTTGTTGATGTGTGCAATAATATGTAAGCAGTGTAAAAACTACAGTACCAAGTGCTGTCTTTTCATTCGACTAACTAAATGACATTTATCACAACCTGTTTGGGGCATTCCTCATATATGACCTATGCTATAAGCCTTCATAAAAAAAAATCACTGTGCTGTTTAATTCGCCAGTTTTTTTAGCGTTGCTATCACAGTGTTTAGAAAGCCTCGATTACCTGTGATAGTAAAATTCCCAAAACGGGCGAGTAGCCGGCGACGTGATGATCGCCTTTCTGAAAAAAGGCCACTTGGCGACTTCTTTAAGCTGCAGAGAGAGCTGCACAGAGAGAGCCGCCTCTCCCTGCGCAAATCTCAGCAGCGATCAAAAGTTTTAAATATATATATATATATATATATAAATATAAAATGTAATACTAGTGTAGATGAGCAGGGAGTCTCCGGAAGAACCGCATTGATTTGTGGTCCGGGGACTCCCTGCACCCCATAATGGGGCCTGTATCTCAGGAAGCAGTAGGTCCCCGGACCTCAAATGAATGCGGTTCTGCTTCGGAGACCCCCTGCTCATCTACCCTAGTATTACATTTTATATTAAAAAAGCTTCACTACCTTAGACCTTCACCCCCCTAGACAATGAAGGGGTTAAGCCTAAGAAGCCTATTTCTTGGGGCAGAGGGGGTGGATGAAGGGGGTAGTAGTCCCAGGGTGGGTGATTAGGCCTGCCTTGAAGGTTGTGGGAGGACCCCTTCTCTACCATAGCATTGGGAACCGTTATGGTAATGAAAGGATTACCCAGCCGCTACCCCCCAGTAGGCCTAAACATCCATCCTTGGGGCTACTACCCCTTCACTCAATCCCTCTACCCTCAAAAAAACAAAAATAAACACAACAACACTACTACCCATGTCCTCTACCCCCAACAACTCCCCCAAACACATACAATTCTGTAATGGGCAAAAATTCTATTATCCATATATGGATAATAGTGCATTTGCCCATTATAAAATCAAACATTAGCCAGCCAGTGTAAATAAAATCTTCAATTTACCCCTGCCATCATGAAATGTGTCATCATCTGCATACTCCAGGTCCATGTCCTCTGTTGCCAGAAAGAATACAAGAAAAAATAGAATCGAAAGGCCTCTCACCCCTTAATCACTGTAGCGATTAATAACTGCTATAGTAGTTAAAGGGATAACCATCCTCCTCTGCTACCCACCCGGGAAGCCTAACCACCCACCCCAGGACCACTATACCCACCCTCTACCCATTGATTGGCATAGTGGTACATCATACCCATATAATATGGCATGATAGGATCTTATTTGTAGAGAGATTGGAAAATGATATACTAGTGCATGGGTTCTCAACTATGGTCCTCAAGACTTTGACTGAGCCTCTGATTGAGCCACCTGTGCTGAAGCAGGGATATCATGAAAACCTAACCTGTTGGGGGGTCTTGAGGACTGGAGTTGAGAATCCCTGCACTAGATTATAATTTGTCTAACAAGACTGATATTGTGGCAGGAGGGTGTGTTGCTATTTAAATATACTAGAAGACAAAACTGAGGAACTACAGCATGTTGGAAAAAATGTAAGCAGCTTAAATTTCCTTGAATTTCATCCCTTAGAAAAACAAGAAGAAAATACTTCCAATACATAAAAAGGCTTGTTTTGAGATCCTTTACAGAGTGATTTTCCAAGATAAATGATTCCTTTATTGCAAAACACTAAAGTTGGGAAATCATCAGTAACAAAGATAAAGGTGGCAGAAATAACATTATTTTGACTGTGGGAATGCCTCCCTGCTGTAAGCGTCTCTCATTATTCTCTCAGTGTGTTCAACAAGGATAAAAAGTTTAATGTTGGCGATCTTCCATGTATGGGCAAGTGTTCAGGTGAAATCTCCATCCAGGCTAAACAGCAGAACATAGCCACAAGCATGTAAGGACTATTGAGAAATATTCCCTCCTGAATCAAACTTGGCACTTTAAAAGTTGACCCGTAACAACTCATTGCTGAAAAGCTAGCAACATTTACTGTTAAAGATTGCCTTCTGTGCTGCAAGGAAACCTATTTGTTGGTAGCATAGTGTAGTCTTGACAAACCTTTACTGCCTGCAACAATGAGTTTAGGCTTCCAGAATCTTTACTGCTATCTTACAACAATTTATATCTGTTGCAGAAGAACCTTTGTGCTTGTCCCCAGTGCTCAGATGCTAAATAATTTATTCAGACGCTCACTTTTATTTTTATTACTATTTTATGTCTGGCAACACTTGCTTCTGCTTTGCTAATTTTTAGCCCAGATTTTTTATTATGCTACACCTTATTGTGCCTGACAAAGAAAAGGGTTATTTTAATTTTAGGTGGTGCTTAACAGCATGTAGTACAGCAAAAGAAGTAATAAAAAACAAAGCATATCTTGGTGCACCACTTGCAGTGCACAGCAGAACTAATAAGAGCTGATGCAGAGAGGTTTTGATTTGTTCTATTTAATATAAATCCCAAGGCCCACAGTTAGAATAATACAAGAGAGATATTTGAAAAGTACACTTGGTATATTTGTCTGATCATTTCTAACAACCACCTCATCTGGAATTAACCCCAGGGACGTCTTTAGGATGTACACCTTTATACGCCAACATTTTTTAAATAGATGTATTTTCTTTATCACGTTGATAAGGAATTTTTACCTTTTACAGCCAAGTAGTCTGCAGAGAATCACAACTTCAGCAGAAGAGGCAAACAAAAAAGACTAAATGGAACACATGAATAATACAAACACTCTTTATATGTACTGGTTGTTTTTAGAAAGTGGAGACTGGTGTATAGTGGAGACTTTAGACATAGAAAGACATATAATTGAAAAAAAAATCATCAACGTAAAATATCTAATTATCATTTCTGATTATTGACATACTGTACCATATCTCTATTCATTTGCAATTTGTAAGTGTTCCACTGATAACCTTTCGGGGTAAACAAATACCTATTCAGTGTCCTCCGTGGATCACCTCTACTTCCAATTCATGTTGGAAGGAAACAACTATACCCAGAAATGTATTTACTGTGAGACAGTGGGCATCCTAAAGGTCTCTGCCTAGTACTTGCATTAAGAGTACTCCATGTTTTCTTGGTTTCTTGACTGCGCCAATATATATAACGGCTTAATTCTCTGAAGGGAGAATAGAACCCTGCAGAGTACGTTTATTGGTAGAACATTCAAAAAGGGACCCCATCATACTGTATTTCACCAAGAAATTAGACCCCCCACTCCCCCACCCTCACACAATAAAAGATCATGATGGGTCTCCATAAAGCTGTCACAAATGTTTGGAAAGACACAGATATGGATTTATAGGATAGATCTGGATGCAGAGGGTGCACGCCTAACTCCATTATTTATTGCCCCATGGCTCCATTGTACTGTATGAAGCTGCTGGGTGCTTTTATCCACAGATGCTACAGCTGCTATCGTGACTCGTATGTACAGAGTGCAGCACACCAGACTTCGATATTCAATAACATATTTTTGCAGTCAAAGTCAATATTTTGGTGTTCTTTCACACCTTCCTCACCTATACAAATGAGATATAGGTCTATAAAACATGATTTTGCTTCAACTGATAAATAGAAATATAACAGTAATTTTAAAAAAAACTTGCATTTTATCATATACATTACAACAAATTGGCATTGTTACAACCAATTTCTATTACTGAAAAGAAAATTGTAAACATCTGAAAGTAGGAGCGTAATATGAAACAGTCAGACCACCCGTAACAATGTCAGAGAGACCAAACTAAGGAGCTATTTATCTCGTTTAACGACAAGTATAGCAGCTGATAATGTGCATATCCATATCCATAGCTGTTGGAGTCAATTGAGAGAGAGAGAAGGCCTATAATTGAAAAAAAATCACCAACAAAAACATCTAATTATCATTCCTGATTATTGACATACTGTACCATATCTCTATTCATTTGAAATTTGTAAGTGTTCCACTGGTAACCTTTCGGGGTAAACAAAAATCTATTCACGTGTCCTCCGTGGATCACCTCTACTTCCAATTCATGTTGGAAGGAAACAGCTTTACCCAGAAATGTATTTACTGTGGGACAGTGGGCAACCGTAAGAGCTTTGCCTAGTACAGCTCAACCCCGTTATAACGCGATCCGTTACAATGCAAATCTGCTTATAACGCGGTGCAAGTGTGGCTCCCAATTTTTGTATTTCTGAATACTTTACAACACAATTATTGGTGTAGCCATATATAAAAATGTTTTACAGCTCTTTCTCATGCTGGCAATAAAGCCTGGTAAGTATGCAGGATTGCCAGCAACAATCATGGAGGTTTGCCCTCACAACCTGGTGAGGTGTCATATGTACACAAGGGGAGTGGTAACATGCTCTGTGTCCACCGTTAGTGACACCAGAGGTGTGGCTGTTTTCTAAGTCTATATAAGACAGAGCACTGCCTAAAGTTAGTGTGTTAATCAGTGGTTCAGTTATGATTAAGTTCTGGAGGTCTGCAGCAGTTAAGACTGTCAGATATAATTAATAGTTTACCTACACTGCGTTCAGGGATCTGACACAGGTGGTGATCTCCCTTAGGGGAGAGGTGATCCAACTCCATTGAGAGCGAGAAGGAACTTCTGAGAAGGATGCACTTCACCAAAATGAGCGGCTAGACTGACCGCTATGAAGGGCAGTCTGCCTGAACGTGCAATAAAGATGCCCAGTTTCACAAGACCCTTGCTGTGTGTGAGTGCAGTTCTTACACAGAAGGAGGCACCCAGAAGGAGGTCCCCATCAGACACTTCTCCCTGCAGCCGCAGAGATCCTGATGGGGTGGAGGCACTGCATCGTATGTGAGTAGGACTCAGATCACACTCCCTCAGATGCCTGTTGTGCTGATATCCCCATACCAACCCAGCGGGAGACTCGGGAGTCATGTAAGCCAGCAGGTGCACCACACACTATACATACATGTAATGGGGCCAGTAGACCACAGGGGCCAATGTGAGATTTGGTGGGGGACGAGAAACCGTTACATTGGTATCTTAAATACTTTATTGTACAATGCATACAATTGAACATTATTTCTAACGCGATCCACTTATAACGCAATGTGATTCTTTGGACCCCAAGAACAGCATTATATGGGTGTTGAGCTGTACTTGCATTAGGAGTGCTCCATGTTTTTTGGTTTCTTGATTGTGCCAATTTATAGAATGGCTTCATTCTCTGAAGGGAGAATAGATATAAATAGCAGTACCCTGCAGAATAAATTTATTGGTAGAACATTCAAAATAGGACCCCATCATACTGTATTTCACCAAGAAACTCCCCCCCTCCCCTCGCACACAATAAATGATCATGATGATCTCCATAAAGATGTCACAAATGTTTGGAAAGACACAGATATGGATTTATAGGATAGATCTGGATGCAGAGGGTGCACGCCTAACTCCATTATTTACTGCCCCATAGCTTCATTGTATGACGCTGCTGGGTGCTTTTATCCACAGATGCTACAGCTGCTAACGTGACTCGTATGTACAGAGGGCAGCACACCAGACTTCGATATTCAATAACATTTTTTCATTCAAAGTCAATATTTCGGTGTTCTTTCACACCTTCCTCACCTTTACAAATGAGATATAGGTCTATAAAACATCATTTTGCTTGAACTGATAAATAGAAATATATAAACAGTAATTTAAAAAAACTTGCATTTTATCATATACATTACAACAAATTGGCATTGTCACTAACAATTTCTATTACTGAAAAGAAAATTGTAAGCATCTGAAAGTAGGAGTGTAATATGAAACAGTCGGACCACCCGTAACAATGTCAGAGAGACCAAACTAAGGAGCTATTTATCTCGTTTTACGACAAGTATAGCAGCTGATAATGTGCATATCCATAGCTGAGAGAGAGAGAGAGAGATCTTACTTTACTTTACTGCCTGTGCACAAAAAGGAGCAACCCTGAGATACATGGGATATATGCAAATTTAGATATGCAAAGTATATTTAAATTAAAAAATTTGCGCACAGGTATCTCTGCATGTACTGTTTAAAGGTGTGTTTGGAGAGATATCTCCCTCTCCCTCTCGATCTCCCTCCGTCCACTAAGTTAATGGATCTTTATGGCTGTAGGACATCTGTGTGCCACATTTCATACAGTATCTCCCTTGGAGTTGCCATTAGACATTGCTGCAGTTGGATCCCCTGTCATTTCAGTCTAGATTCTGCTTGCAACAAGCAACCATGACAAGTTAATCCAAAGGAAACTAGGCTTCATTAGTTCTCCATAGGACTACTTGTTATTAATTGCCACATGACTATTATCTCCACCTCCTAATGCATCATACCAGAGTAACAAGTTATTCACGCTTTGACATTTCACGTCTTGCCTCATGCTGTAATGTAGCTTAAAAATCTCTGAAAGACAAATCTAAATAAATAACAAGCTACTGTACTGTCGCTTTCAGGCAAACAAATGAATTTGCATTGTTTTATATTCATCATAAATATTTCACTTAACTACTGTGGTACCTTGTACGGAAATACAAAACACCATTACAGATTTATTATCCCTGTCCCCGTGGATTTCAGAGACATTTCCGCAGAATGTGAATGCCAAAAGTAGAAAACTCATAATCATGAGCAACACAGGGTACACCAAAGTCACATGAAACCTGCAAACATATCAGTCCATATTTACTAAGTGGTGCTTTCCGTAAAAACCCTAATGCGTCCTCTGGTGCTGGTAAGTGTATTGTGGAATAGCCCCAATTAGTAAATATGAGCTATCATGCTGAATTTATTTACTAGACTGTGAGATTAAAAGCCATATTCATGTGAATAGGCCATAAGGTTTTTGGTGCTGGAAGGTGGCACGTGGGATAGCACTGCATAGACAATATGACCCTCAATCTTTAGTCAGATGCACTTGTTAATCTGATATAATTATATATATATATATATATATATATATATATATATATATATATATATATATATATATATATATATATATATATAACTGCGCAATTTAACATTAAAACAAAGCACAAGTCCATGTTTTGGACTTTTCTGAATATGAAGTTACAGTATAATACCATATTCTAAATGACTATGCACTTCCAAGCATCTCACGTTTCCTCTGTTTAGAGACGATCAGTGATCTGCTAATCCAAACATGTACTAAATATAATATGACACACTGATTAAATATTTTACATACATATATAAATCATTTCCAAACAAAGGGACATTTTATGAACAACATGAATTCGCCAAAAATCTTTAGGTGCCTGTAGGAGTCACACCCCGAGGATACACAATTATATCCCCCACTATTACATTATTATTAATATTATATTAGAAACAATAGATTAAATGAGCAAAACGTGCATTCAATCTGTATGATTTCAAGCTACAATTATTGTCCATCAAAGGATATCCTAACTTCAAAATGTCGAAATCCCTGAAATTGCGGGTTAAACCGCTGGGCTGCCTGATGTGTTGCATGCCCATCTGCACTATATGGTCTCTTTTCTTCTTTTTTTCTCCTTGGAGGTTGGGGGCTGGTGGCTGCTGTATACACAGGGAACATCCACCCCTTAAGTTGGATGACTGCCTGAATTTGACTGCTCTATTGTGAGTAGTCATTTTTGAGCTTTGTTTGCACAAATTTATTCACAACAGTATTACACTATGTAGTGTTTCTTTATTCCATAACTACGAGACGAGCACCCCTGATTTGTTGGAAGAACTACCGAATGTGGAAGTTTACGTTCAAGGACGCAATCAAGAGCCTGGCTTCTCCGCAAGGGAAGAGCTCAGCCTGCTATCAAAATGGCTGGGAAAAGAATCCAAGGAGCACGCGAAGAGACTCGGGACGGCAAATGCGAACCACCCCAAGTAGGTCTCGACCTAGTATGGGAAAGGCTAGAAGAGTGCTACGGTAGCCCCGAAGCAGTCGAAGATTCGCTCTTCAAGAGAGTCGACAGCTTTCCCAGGATCACAGCTAAAGACTACTCAAAGTTACGAGAGCTCGGAGACCTGCTGCAAGAGCTGGAGTTTGCAGGAAAGACCATTCCTTAACAGGTCTCAACGTGCTAGACTCAGTTCGCGGAGTGAGACCCATCTTGGAGAAGCTACCCTACAACCTCCAAGAAAGATGGATTTCACAAGGCTCCGAATACAAAAGGGAGAAGCAAGTCGCCTTCCCTCCCTTCTCATTCTTCTTGAGGTTCATCCGCGAAGCGGCAAGGACAAGGAACGATCCCAGTTTCATCTTGGGTGCGCAAACCACACAGAGTGCAAGCAGCCTGAGGAATGAGAGATCAGTGGCGAGATACGGTAACACTCAAACACCCATCTCGGTCCATAGGATGGACGTGTCTCCCACGACCCAAACTACCCCCGATCAGTTGGTCTCCGGAGACGAGAAACCAAAGGACCCAAACAGGGAATGTATACACAAGAAGCCACACCCTCTTAACAGATGCTTTGGGTTCAGGATGAAATCCCTAGAGGAACGCAAGAAGTTACTCGGAGAATTCTGAGTCTGCTTCAGGTGCTGCGACTCCATGACTCACCTAGCCAAGGACTGTAAAGAGACCATCAAATGTGCAGTGTGCAAAAGTGACAAGCACATAACATCTCTACATCCAGAGGCGCTGACACTCCACCAACTCAACAACCCATCCTCCATAGCGGAGCATGGAGGGGAGAAAGGAGAAGGAGAGCCAAAATCTGTCACATCTCAGTGCACCGAGATTTGCAGAAAAGGAAGTGACAAAATATCCTGCTCCAAAATATGCCTTGTCGCAGTGCACCTCCAGGGACAACCTGAGAGGACTATCCGGATGTATGCAATCCTCGACGATCAAAGTAACAGATCAATGGCGAAGACGGAATTCTTCAACTTATTCAACTCACAAGACAATGCCTCACCCTGCACCCTCAGAACCTGTGCAGGGTCAACTGAGACAATAGGGAGAAGAGCAAACGGCTACGTTATACGTTCAGTGGACAACAGAGTGAAGATAGCTCTCCCCACACTCATCGAGTGCAACAACATGGCTGGAAACAGGGATGAGATTCCTACACCAGACGTGGCACGCCATCACCCACACCTCAGAGGAATAGCCAACTACATCCCGCCGGTAGAACAAGGCGCCAAGATCTTGCTGCTGCTTAGTAGGGACATCCTGAGGGTGCACAAAGTCTGTAAACAGCGCAACGGACCCCACAACGCGCCATTCACCCAAAGGCTTGATCTAGGATGGGTGATAGTGGGCAACGTGTGCACCAACAAAGGGTACGGACCAGACTATGTTGACGCCTGCAGAACAGTGATAACAGAATGCGGACACACATCCCTCTCCAAACGATGTCTTGGCCATCTCCAAGTGACAGGAGGGCCAAGTGAGGAGAAGAGACAAGGTCATACCCCTGAGATTAACAAAATCATTTTCACATCAGGGGGATGCGACAATGGCCTGGGATGCTTAGTAGTACAGACAACTAAGGATGATGAGTCAATTTCACTGAAGGAAGAAAGAAACCTTCTGAAGGTGCCCGACAAAGGGATTGTCCAAAAGACAATAAATAAATCGGACGGTCCTCCTGCGAGCAATGGCACAGCTAAGACGTACAGCCATTCCTCTCCACAGAATACCAAGTGGCAAAGCAGCTGGCTGCCACGGCTGGTACAGCTGCAAAAGATTGCACCCTGCAGGTGAAGCCACAGGGGCAAAAAGACTGTCCTCTCACACGTCTAAAAAGAGACAGTCGCAGAGACATTTCATAAAGGGATTCACAAGGGCAAAAGAGACTGTTCTTCGTCATGTCCAGGGAGAAATTAACCTCCTGACGGCAGTTAACAAAGAGACACAAAGGCGTTTCACCAAAATGTGTGGAGACGTTCTCGTGCAAGAGAAACGTTCTGATGACCTAGGGTGCACAGCGTTCCAGACAACAAGGGACGCTAACAAACAAGCACCATTGATGGAAGATGAAGAATTCCAGAAGTTAATGGATAAGGAGCTCTTCAAGGACAGATCGGGCAGTTGGGTGACCCCGCTACCATTTCGTTCATCAAAAAGACGCCTCCCAAACAACAGAGTACATGCCATCTCTAGGCTCACTTCGCTCCGCTGCGACCTACAAAGGAAACCGGAGACCAAACATAACTTTGTAGCTTTCATCCAGAAGTAATTCGTTAGTGGCCACGTAAAGCCAGCACCCTCACTGAAGGAAGGTGAAGAATGTCGGTACCTTCCATCATCTGTCTACCACCATCAGAAACCCGGTCAGATATGGGCAACATTCAGCTCCAATGCTCAGCACCAGACTTGTCAGACTGTCTTCCAGGAGTGCTGATTCATAAGGAGCCAGAAGCCATTACCTTCCGTCAAACACCAGGTGATGGAGTGACAGACTATCATGACTGGCACATCTACAAGGTGATGCCCTCTGTAGAGAAAACTACGGAGATAAAAGGACTGTTCTCTTACAAATCTAAGAAGAAACAGGACCAGAGACCTTTGTAAAAGACATTGTGGTGCACCCAGCTAACCTGGACCGGTGCATTCGCTTGGCATCCTTTGCCAAAGAACCTTTGCCAAGGGACTTTGAAGCCAGTGATACCGGCCGGTGTCACATTCTTGTGTGGACACGGACTTTCGCATTGTTTTGTGAATATGATGTTATCTTTGTCATGCATTGCACATATGTTCCACATATTTCAGTTATATAGTGGTATCTCCAGATACCAGACGGGGAGTGTCATGGAACAAGAATCATATTTCTGTTTGACCCCCCTTCTGCTTGTCAGCTCCTTAAATTCAGCTGCATGCATTTGTTCCACACACACACACTGTGCCAGTGTGATGTATCAATATGTTGCCCTTTCTGCCTCTGAGCATGTAGCCAGTGAGCTGCTACAGCAACCTCTGAGATTCTTCTCAGAATGGGCTATTCTGCCCCCCCCCCGTTTTGTTCACAAATAGTCTGTCCCAAGACTATTCCTTTTACCCACATTCCCCCTCACTTCCTTTTCCACCCTGGAGACAGTGAGTACTGCACCCATCTCTGTTACACTCCCATGGCAAGGCCATCTCTTTCTACCTGTTATAACTACAAATCACTACTACACACCATCCACAAGTGCCTGTATTACTGCTGCTTTTCCAATAAAGTGAAGGAAATATTATAGGACTTGGAGTGATTTGGAAAGGGAGCCGAGTTAATGCTATCTGGGGCAATTCACACATCACACATGACCCTGGCTTCAGAATAGGCACCACATAACGGGACCTGTATCTCGGGAAGCGAGGGGGTTCAGCTCAGGAGACTCCCTGCTCCCATACACTAGTATTAAAAAAATTATATTTAAACTGCATGATCACCTGTAAGAGCCATGCATGGAGACGGCGTCCCCATGCAGCTCTTCCAGGCTGTAGTTTAAACAAACAGTTTCAGTGCGATAACACGTTGGAAAAAAACAAATAAGTAGTATGATCTTTCATTTTTTACCGAAATTTAAAAAAATGTTTTTATTTCTTAGTGAATACCGTTTTGACGCACATGTTTTATAGTGCAAAAACAATGCAAAGTCACTCGGCAATGCACTGATTTTATTTAAGTTTAGTGAATAGGCCCCACGGTATTCTAGTAGCTCCGAAAAGTGCAAAAGGTTAAATCGCATCTAAGCAACTTGCATTTTTTTCTCACTAGTTTAAAGCAGCAGTTCAAGCTGCTGTTTAAAAAAAAATATATATATATACAGATGCAGCGGTCGTTATTCGAACATATCACGCGTTGTATACCTCGGAATACCCATATCATGGCGCGTCATGACAGCGTGTTTACTCGTTTTTATCGAGTGCAGAAAATGGCATTTTAGTGTTCTGGATTTTAAACACCTGCAAATTGACACAGTAGCACAGTACAGGCAGTCCTCATTTTACAACGCTTCATTTTACAGGAACAGCCTCCTACTGCCTCTAAGTTCTTCCTAATTACCACTTAGATTGTAAGCTCTGCGGGGCAGTGAGTCCTTCTCCTAATGTTTGATTTTAAATAAAAGCGTTTATTCCTATGTCACGTGTGTTACTGCTATAAAGCGCTATCAGTATGGGTGTCGCTATGTAAAATAAAGACATACATACAATTCTAAATTGAGCCCTCTCTGTGAAATGTGTAATTGTAAATGTTTAATTTGTCACTCCTTTGCTACATAACTAGTTAAAAAGTATTGCTACACAAACCAAAACCTCATTGTCATCCTTACCTTCACAGGTGTAATATCTCACTCAGGTGCCTGTTAGATTTATGATGAACCGGACACAGTACTGGTAGATTTATGTCATAGAACATGGCATAGTCATTTCTTGTGTGGCAGTGTTTCTTGACAAATTCTCCTGGGAATGTCTTTCTAAAGAGTTTGAACTCTCTTTATTGCAATAGCTGCATTGGTGATTTAAGAGTTTACAGATCTGAAGACAAGCTTAATCATGTAGGAAATATGCACATATTTTTTATGATTTTAAACATAAAGATGAAATAATACATGGCTCAGATTCCTCTTTATGCACAAGCTATGTCATTTTAATTTACTAAAATATAAATTACCCTGACTTTGGATAGAAACCATAAAACTGTCAAGTATAAAATGGACCAATCACTGCACACAATGTACCTGTAACAAAACAGAAAATGTGTACAAATATACATCTTAAACTAACCATGCAAGTTATTTTATTTATCTAGGTTAAATATTGGTTTGCTGTTCTAATAAAATAATATAAGGATTTGGTCATCATGAAAGTTTATTACTAGCCACATTTTGTTTATTAGAGTTAAACAAATACAAGTTTGGGGAAACGCAGAACACCTTTTGAAGCTATGTAGCACAGTGAATGTAAAAATTTTGGCATAAGTCATTATTCAGAATTTTGCTCATAATAAAGAAATATGTCATAAGAGTGTCATATATTAAATATATATATATATATATATATATATATATATATATATATATATATATATATATATATATATATATATATATATATATATATATATATATACTTTCATCACTTTTAAATTATGCAACTAATGGACCATCTTGGAGGACATGAAAGAGTCCCGAAAGAGTATCCATGTTACTCATAGAACTGTAGTATTTTCACTTAAATTACTATTCCACATATATTATTTACTATTAACAATGGCATACATGACCAACTAAATATAACTTATAAGCATGTAATTGTATGCAAACATATGGTAAATATAAATCTGTACTGCTTTCTACCACGTTTTTTTTTATTATTGTTGCAACATAATTCATAAATTATAAGATTCACAAGTAATATGCAAATGGCGGTTTTATTCTTAAATAATAATATTAGTAATAAATAGACTCTAAAATGAATTGCTAAAAAGAGACCATTATCACTATAGATTACTGTATGTCATATATAATGAAACCTGAACATATGGGGAACAGTGGTTTGCACAGTGTTTTCTAAAGCTACCCCAGCACCTTGTGTAATCGTAATGTATGAGATGCTAAATTATCGGCTAGGCATGGTATTCAATTTTATTATTGATATGGGAAACAACTGATATTGCAAAAAACAATATTAAAATATTTTAGAAAAACAACGCAAAACACACAAAAACAATACTAAAAGGTATATGAAAAATATTAAAATAGTGAAAAAAATATTAGTAAGTCTTATTTAGTCATCTCGAATGGAGTATTGCTATAATCACATCACCAGTGGCAGTTGCAGTCCGGGTATATGATTATCAATATCAGTATGATATTATTCAGCAGTATAGATCACTATCTGTATAAAAAGCACTAGAATGGTGCCTCTCTCCCATAATCAGTGAGGTGTGCAGCATTATATAATCAGTATCTCACTGGTGGGTGCAAGATATCTCCCCTGATCCAGCACCCTCGTTTTAGGTCACGTTTGCAACGACTCGCTTCCCCACAGGCGTTTTTGCCAGATTAGCTTTGCCAAGAGCTATAGGTGAGGTATATTGATGATGTTCTATTTCTGTTGGTTGAAAACAAGTAAGAATGTAAGAAATGTGAGAATATACACAATAACAACAGTTTAAATACAAACTCAACAATATCTATTAATTCTTGTGGTAAACTCAGATTTATACCTCATAAAAACAGCAACTAATAGTGTACTGCCTTAAAAGAGGGTTCGTCCAAAAAACTAAATCGATGCTGTTCTAGTAGAACAGTTTTTGTGGGTGCACCCTAACTATACTGATGTCATTGTATTTCACAAACGGTCCCATGAGGTACGAACTATGTTTTTGGAATGTGAATATAGCAAGAACATCGTCAATAGAAGCCTCAACCGGTAAAAAATAGTAAAAGGGATATGATTTTGACACCAAACAAATGTAGTATGGAAATGTGTGACGCTGTCAAATTTATTGGGACAAATAACTCCAATTGGGAATATGTCCAACATACTTTACATACACATTTGTATATATTCCAGACCAATGATGATCTGAAACAATATATAGACAGGGCCAGATTAATCAGTAGGCAGATTACCTGTCTAGGGTCTGCAGAAGACCGAGGGGACAAGTGGAGTTTTGCTATCTGCAAAATCTGGCCCGGTGCACCACAATGCTTATAGAGCTGTCAGGAAGTCACTGACGGGTCCTGCCTGTTGATTAAAAATCAGAGCAAAAAGACCAGACAGGGCATAGGGAAGGGAGAGTGAGGGTAAAGGCACAAAGAGTCTGTGTGTATGTCTGTCTGTGTATATCTGTATTTTATGTGTATGACTGTCTACATTTATGTACAGTCATGTGAAAAAGAAAGTACACCCTCTTTGAATTCCATGGTTTTACATATCAGGACATAATAACAATCATCTGCTCCTTAGCAGGTCTTAAAATTAGGTAAATACAACCACAGATGAACAACAACACATGACATATTACACCGTGTCCTGGTTTATTTAACAAAAATAAAGCCAAAATGGAGAACCCATGTGTGTTAAACTAAGTACACCTTATGATTCAATAGCTTGTAGAACCACCTATAGCAGCAATAACTTGAAGTAATCGTTTTCTGTATGACTTTATCAGTCTCTCACATCGTTGTGGAGGAATTTTGGCCCACTCTTCTTTACAACTTTGCTTCAGTTCATTGAGGTTTGTGAGCATTTGTTTATGCACAGCTCTCTTAAGGTCCAGCCACAGTATTTCAATCGGGTTGAGGTCTGGACTTTGACTGGGCAATTGCAACACCTTGATTTTTTTCTTTTTCCGCCATTCTGTTGTAGATTTGATGGTGTGCTTGGGATCATTGTCCTGTTGCATGACCCAATTTTGGCCAAGCTTTAGTTGTCAGACAAATGGCCTCACATTTGACTCTAGAATATAATATACATATATACAGAGGAGTTCATGGTCGACTCAATGACTGCAAGGTTCCCAGGTCCTGTGGCTGCAAAACAAGCCCAAATCATCACCCCTCCACCACCGTGCTTGACAGTTGGTATGAGGTGTTTGTTCTGATATGTTTGTCATGGGAGAGGGGGTTTGGCCCGGTATTAAGGGGCCACCCCCTGCTCTCACTTGGGAAGCAAGGGGTTAACTGGACTGCGGTCCAGTAATGTGTTTTTACCCTGCTTCAGCAACCAAATATATATTCCCCTGTAAATGTTTATTGTTCCCATTCCAGTGTTTGCACCAACACATACACTGGGATTGATGCGGGAGGGAAAGGGTTAATGTTAATTCAGTGTTCAGAGCCCTTTGTTCCATTTTCCCGCCTTTTCAGGCTCCATTTTGCAGCTCTCCATAGGTCGCCATTGCAGCCCAATGCAACCTTATGGAGATTCCGGCGATTTGGGCCCGTTTCAGTAGAAGACCTGCAGGTGGCGCCCGAGAGGAGGAGCGGCGGTTCCCCATTGTAAGTCAATGAAGCCATTCATTTCAATGGGGATTCCTCGACGCCGACCTCCAGGAACGGGTTGGCAGCCATCCAAACCGCAGACCGTAAGAGCGGAAACATTATCTGAAAAAGAGCTTTGATCACTACCCAGTCAAGTTCAATCACAACTGGCGTGGGAAGCTTAGGTTCTAGGGCACCCAGGAATAAAACTATTTTTGCCTCTAGACCCTAGGAACCCCCACACTCGACCACCACCGGGTCCAGGAATGAAGGACCCCCGTAAAGGGTCGCGCTCGCCACGAGGGTCGCGCCATTGACTCTAATGGCGGTGCGGAAGTCCAATTGAATCCTATGGCGGCGTCGGACCATGCATTTCCTATGGCAGCGCCGGCCATATGAATTCCAATGGGGGAAAAGCTGGCTAAGTCCGAAAGTGTAAAATGTGTAAGCCCATATCTCCGGTTCTGTGTGGCTCAGAGGGCTGGGATTTGGGTCGCATGTAGTCACTGTTCCGGCATGACTGCATGGCCATTTCCAGCCCTCTCCGAACAACCAGACAGAGTATGGGCAAATGTGAAAAATTGTGGTTTTCCTATAGACTTCAATGGCGGAGTTGCTCCATTGAAAGACTATAGCGGCGGAGCCAATAGACTTCAATGGCGGAGTTGCTCCATTGGAAGACTATAGCAGCGGAGCCCATTGACTTTAACGGCAGAGTTGCTCCATTGAAAGCCTATAGCGGTGGAGCCCATTGATTTCAATGGGAGAGTGAAAAGCAGAGATTTATTTTAGCTATGGCGGAGAATCCTGCATTAAAGTTAATGGGGGACTTTAACTGTTTTTTTGTATCTCCGGTTCTGGGGGTCGTGGAAGGCTGAAACTTGGCCACTATTGCAAAGGTCTTCCGGCATTTCAGCCCGCTCAGACCCACAGAACGGATTATTTTAATATGTGAAGATATTAAAGAATGAATTATATTTTGGATTTGGTATAAAAACTCAGAGTCCATATGTTATGTTAATGCTCAGGGAGTGAGACAAGTGGTCTACAATAAACCCCTGATCAAAGGCTCCCCCACCCTGCTTGTGTATGCTATCACAAAGGAAGGCAGGACGTGGGTAATTTATGATAAGTGTTGTGTTTCACACCTTGGGACAAAGGCTTTCCTGTCCAAACCAGACTTTAAGACGCCAGTCTTGTGGGAGGGGGGCTAAGTAAATAAGCCCCTGATTAGAATAATATCCGCCCAGTGGGCAGGTATTACGTTGCCCCTCGGTGAGGTGGCCAGGAGGGATTGGGTGCAGATAATTGTTCTCCAATGACTTGCACTCAATGCCAAGGTATAGGAGTGGAACTCCATATAAATGAGTGTAAGCTCTATACTCAGGGTCTTCATGTCTTTGGTGTCTTCAACGTTACCAACTACTTGATGCCTGGTTGCTGTATGAATTGCTAATCCTGTTCCTGATTACTTCAACATCCCAATCCCTAAGTAAGTGTTATTTCTTGTCTGTTATTTGTATATCTTGTGTGTTCACCTTCTTTAAGGAATAAACAATATTTATTATATCTAAGTCGTGTTCAATTCAACCCAGATATTTGGTGTATATTATATCGTATCACAAGTTACCGTGACAATGCTGTGTTTGGTTTTTGCCAAACGTGGCGCTGTTTATTATGGCCAAACATCCCCACTTTGGTCTAGTCTGTCCAAAGGACATTGTTCCAGAAGTCTTGTGGTTTGTTCAGACGGCAACTTTGCAAACCTAAGCCGTGCTGCCATGTTCTTTTTAGAGAGAAGAGGCTTTCTCCTGGCAACCCTTCCAAACAAACCATACTTGTTCAGTCTTTTTCTAATTGTACTGTCATGAACTTTAGCATTTAACATGCTAACTGAGGCCTGTAGATTCTGAGATTTATCTCTTGGGTTTTTTGCAATTTCTTTGAGTATTGCACGGTCTGACCTTGGGGTGAATTTGCTGGGACGTCCACTCCTGGGAAGATTGTCAAATGTCTTGAATGTTTTCCACTTTGGAATAAGGGTAGGTGTATCTGACTACTTATCAGTGTGGTGCTGTACCTGTTTGGCAACCAGGACGGCTGAGCTTCTGCCACGGGGAACCTGGGGTGAATTACTCTTACTATTACTATATGGTGCAGCGCCTCCACCTGCGATGGCTCCCAGCAGAGCGGGAGTTGTTCCTCGCAGGACACATACAAATGAACACATACACTGGATGTGAAATAGCAAAGGGCTTTACTGTACATAACATGTCTCTTAACGCTCTAATGTACTGATATAACCCACTGAAGACACAACTAGCCACACACCTCGCAGGGCCTTGTACCCCGCACCTTATTCCCTGAGTCCCAAGTGTCCCAAGAGTTATGCAACCTTAGGCGTGATCAGTGCCTGTGTGGTACCGGTAATGGTGGTGCACTTGGTGACTGTACCTGCACTCGATATGATGAATCTTCACAAAGGATCCGCTGATCCTGCGATGAAACCTGCCTCCGCGTGGGGTGATGTCCCGCCATACGCTCCCACCATGAAGACTGTCTCTTTCCCGAACAGGTCTGTTCCCAGACCAAACTTGCCAGGCCACATGCACACAGCTGTGTCCCTGACTATCTTATAACACACCTGACTGCTGAGGGGATCCGTTCCCTATCTAGGGCATGTCCCTGTAGCAGCTCCAACCTATCAATGACTCAGGGCCTAACTGGGCCTGGGGTATAGGGACTAGTGTAGGGGCTACTTGCCTCCCTACACGCAGAGCTCCTTCTCTAATGTGACAGGTCCCTATCCTAGGGCCTGTCCCTGTGACCACCCACACTCACCAGTGGGAAGTCAGGGCCTTAATTAAAGCCTGGGGATTCCTGGCCTAGGGCAGAAGCTGGCAGCTCTCTGCCCCCCTTCTTTCCCCCTCTGTATCCTCAGCCTGACTGACTCATGTGCTTCACAACAATGTATCCAATTCCCTGCTGCAGAGAATCTGCAAGTCTCAGTGGCTGGCTGACTGCAGGTGACAGGGATCATAAGGCATTCACCAGAGGCTGCTGGGAGATGTAGTCCACTCAGGACCTCTTTCCTATGGGGACCGCGTGCGCGATCTCTACGGCGCCTGTGCAAAGCTGTAATGGCCGCCTCTTCGCTTAACTGCGCCAGCGCAACCTCCCAGAGCTCCTGCACACTTGTAATGGCCACCGCTACCCTTGCCAACCTCAGCGCATTGCGTGAACCTCACGCCAACCACAACATGGCCGCCGCGGCTATCTGCACATGCGCAACCCTTCGTGCATGCACGATCATCAGGACCCCGACGGCGCCGGCCCAGATGGCGGCGCCAACCTGGAGAAGTCGCCATCCCCTTCCCCCACTGTCACAGGGGTATGGCAGGGGGCAAAGGAAGATCAGGGGAACCGGGGGTGACCCCCTTACACCTATATATGTCTATATGTGTCTCTGTGTATGCTTGTGTGTGTATACGCCTATGGATGGATGTGTGTCTGTGTTTATCTGCAAGTGTGTGTGTGTGTGTGTGTGTGTGTGTGTGTGTGTGTGTGTGTGTGTGTGTGTGTGTGTGTGTGTGTGTGTGTGTGTGTGTGTGTGTGTGTGTGTGTGTGTGTGCATGTGTGTATGTCTATATATTTATACTGCTGTGTGTGTGTAGCGTAAAATCGTGTAGGAGGGAAACTATTACCTTGCTTAGGGCTAAATACACTTTTAATCTGGATCTATGCATACAGTAGTACAAAAAGTCCAAATGACATCGAGAAAGCATAAACATGTTAGTATACAGTCATTATGGACATACACAAAAAGGAAGAACGTGTCCTGGACTCATACCAATGTGGCTCACGTAAAGCCTACAATTACATGTAAGAAACTAGTTTAGGCAACAGACATAACTAAATAAATGAACTGCAATAGAAGCAATGCTATTTACAGTTTGTGTGCCGATGTAAGCTTTTATATATTGGCATGGTCACAAGACAACTGAAGAAATGGGTCTGGATCATATTGGTAACTTTAAAAATACAGAATCCAATAGGAGTAAAGGGAAATATCTCACTTCAGTTGCTAGATACTTTCTCTTTAAAGTTAATGGTAATGTTAATGATCTGCAGGTGTTAGTAAGTATTAGTTAGTTAGTTAGTATTAGTTAGTATTGATAGGGTTAACCTATTCGAGGTGATAACTGTGAGGAGATGTTATTGAGTATGAGACCATCTTGATTGATATATATAGATGTACACACACACACACATGTTTGCCAAGCTTTAATAATCAAGAATGAATAGATGATACCGTTCTGTGGCTAATGAAATGCTTTTATTTGTGCGAGCTATATACCAATAGGGACCACATAGTATCTACATACACTTTTAGTAATGCAACACCCTCTTACATTTCCACACCAGCCCACACCATTGATATACACTCCCACTCCACACACACCTTTTGTAAAGCGCTGTAAACACTGTGGGCTCTTTATTTATTTTTATATACATACATACACACACACACACACACACACACTCTTCCATCACTAACATTCAGAGACTATTTAAGACCTCTAGTCATAAATCGCATATTTCACACGGGGGAGGGATACTATAGGCTTTGGTCACAGATTACATTCCAATAGACACAGTTTTTAAGTTAAACCCGTGCCTGCTTTATTCAATGTAACATCGCCGGAAGAAGAGATCAGCGTATCTCAAAAGCTCGCATAATAAAAGCATTTTGTGAGCCACAGAACGGTATCATCTATTCATTCTTGATATATTTGTAGCCCTTGTACCCCCACCCTACTGTAAGTGATATTGAGGTTCTGCTTCTTCTAGTTACCTTTATTCTTCATTGGTGCAGCGCCTCCAGTCAGCATAGATTCTCTGCAGGGGCAGGGGATGTTCCATACTGACACCTTGTCTTCCTTCACAGCAGCAGACAGTAATCACACTGTGGGGCTTATGCAGAGAGGTAAGTTAAGTTCAATTTCGCCAGGTTTGTGGCAAAAATGTCCGCATTTAAACAGTTAGTGGCGTGAACTTGGCGGGCCAATTCAAATTCGCCAGACGTGTGGCGAGAAGCGTGATTTCGTCAATGCAAAAACATGCACGATTCCAGTAGCTCCGATGCGCATGTACGCGCCAATCGGAGCTACTAAATGGCGCGTTCGGGTGAAATTTTGGCCGCCAACAAAATTTGGCTGCATTGTGGCCAAATACCGCGCGCATCAGAATGGCGAGTTTCACGCCAAGTGAAACTCGCCTAATTAACAATTTCATGCACACCGCGCTACCGGAGTACCCTGCATAGGACAAAATGAAATGCCAATCCTGAATACTGATTGGTGATCACTACTTTTGGATGAACCAATCAGTATCCATCTCTCAGGCTGACACTCTCTGGTGGTTGCTAGGCCTGTCCTTGGATACCTGAAATGTATCCAATTCTGCAATACACACACAGAGCCTTAAGAAGGAATTAACCCCTCCACTGCTGCTCCAAACAGGACTGACACTGGAAGGGCCCAGGAAAAAGAAGTAGCGGCCGGGAGGCTATGCTATATTTATATAATAAAGAATATCACTTGTGAGCACATTCACATGTCTTAGGCAGGTCTGCAACCCTGCCTTTCAACCATTATCACCCAGCATACAGTGCTTCCACTGCAGCAAGGGATTCTGGGAAATGACATACAAATGAGCACACAATGTGTCACCTTTTGCCTGATATCCATTTTTACATGGAACCCCTATAAGCAAATGCTCTGCTGTTCACACAGCTTTTAAGCACAGCATGGGATTAGATGCAAAGCCAGTCAAACTACTCAGAGACAGCTGTTTCGACCTTGTGGGTCTAATTAGTTTGAGGTTGGTTGTACTGGCTTTGCCATTTTCAAGGCTGGGTAGGTTTACCATACACATTTTAAGTGATGGTGGGTGAAAAAGGTGACAAAAAAACCTCCACCATTAGTATATAGCCAATAAAGAATATGACTTAACGGTGGATGTTTTTTGCATCTCATAAATTACAATTACATAAGGCACCAGGTTATTCTTACTACACTCTAAAACCAATGGTCATATACCTGTATAATCAAACCTGTTCTGTAAGGATAACCTAGTTTGATTATATATATATATTACTAATTACATATTCTGTAGTGACGGTGGCCTCTTTTTAACAATTGATTTTAGAGTATATTTATTCGCGAATGCAGTGATATTTATTATATTTTTTGTATGCAAATAAAATAGTGTAATTTTTTAAGAGTGCAACTGATATTGGATCATTATCTTTTCTCTTCATTTTCTCAGGCTGCGTTGAATTCTTGGTTGCCCCATGGTTATGTTACATTATTTGTGAATACACAATATTATTTACTATTCTATGAGGGCTGAAGAAATATGTGGAAAGTTTCTAATTGCCATTATTCTTTGTTAGGATGTAACCCATTGGCTGTGATGGTATCACGACATACAATATCCACCAGTGGAGAACTGTATTTAACCAAGGTGTTGTGTAGCTAAGTGTAGAAAATGGAAGCAGGCACACAGTCTTATGTAGAAATTGTTTAATGTGCCACCAAAAGGTCCAACGTTTCGGCAGAGAACTGCCTTTATCAAGGAGAGGGCTACAGCATACAGTACAGTTACATTACATTTTTTACCAGGAAGTAATACATTGAGAGTTACCTCTCGTTTTCAAGTATGTCCTGGGCATAGAGTTAAGATGACAAATAATACATGGTTACAAATACAGTTACAAAAGTGAACAAGGTATACAAAATATATCAAATGGAAACAGTTTAGACCTATTATCTAATCGGGTCAGAGACTATAGATTGGGGCATTCCCCTTTTTTTGTTTCATTGACATATGGTAAACTCAAAGGCGCATTGAGAATAATGTTCTTCATACCCCACTCCCGAAAAAAAGAAATGAATGGGTCATGGGCCAGAGATTCAACCAGCCACAGGCAGAGTAATCCTCTAGGAAGGACTGACAAATGTGATCAAGACATACAGTAGTAAAAGTTCCTTATTGCTATCTTTCTAATGTTAAGAATCTTTTGGTGGGGAAATTGTTAGATTTCTAGTTTATCTAGCTATTAGTTCAAGGTTGGTGTACTACAATCCCCACAATAAGCTGTAACAATACTGTTAGTTGATTTTAATGTAAATATATGAAGAACCTCAACTAATACTATGATTTAAAAAAAAATGGGTGAATTGTCTTGAACATTACATACATTATTTTACCTTTAATTAGGTTATTATGTATGTATATATGTATGTCTTTATTTATATAACGCCATAAATAAAAATAATACAAATAACATGTGGCCAGGTCTCCCTTTGGGCTGCCCCTCGGCCCCTCATGGTTCCCCACTTACCAGCTATAGCGGGGGAAACACCGCAGATTGCCAGGGAAGTGCATGGTGCGCAGCGGCGGTTGGCGATCCGGTTGTCCGAGCTCCGCCGAGGGTGCCTCCATCCTGGATGGGCACGCACGTGTGCTCGCATGTCTTGCACATGCGCAGGGAGGTGCCGGTAGTTGTGTCGGCCATTACTGGCACACGCATGCGCAGTGGCAATAGAGCAGCGGTGGACATCTTAGAGATAGGGCTCCGTGGGGACTACACCCCCCAGAATGCAAAGGAGCTGCCAGGCATGTGAGACAGCACAGCCAATAGGGCTGCAGCATTCCCGCCTGCACAACATTGATACATTTGGCGCATCTGCACCACGAGTCAGTCGGAGCTGGGACACTGTAGGGTGAGGGTGTATGTGCAGGGTATCTGTGGCCCCTGCACTAGGCCAGAAACCCCCAATAGGCCACACCTGGGCCCCGACTCCCCTGTAAGATTGTGGCTGCTACAGGGACAGGCCCCTTAGACAGGGACACTGCCCCGTTAGATGATCAGTGTCAGGGACACAGGAGGACACCACGCAGCAGTTGCGGCCTGTGGTTTGGGACCAGACCACCATCGCATATAGAGACTATTACAGTGGGACCCTCCATCTGGATACCACCCCACATGGAGGCCAATGGCGTGGGTCCGGATGGACCCCTGTCTTCAGTCGGCGCTACCGGGTGTTGGAGCACCCGGCAGGTATCATACCTTCTACAAGTGCACCAACTATAACACTTACTGTGGGCAGCGCTGTCACACACATTGGGTGGTTGGCTCCTGTGGACACGTGTGGTTAGGTGCCCAGGGCACCTCAGTACTTTGGGGTAAACCCCACCAGGGTGTAAACAAGTGGTTGGGAGCACTGTGGAGTTATGGCCGTGCGAGGCCTAAGTTATACATGTTGTGGTATAATCCTATATGTGGTCAGTAAAACCTGATATCTATACAAGTGTGTGCATTTCTTGTATTGGGTCCTGTGATGGGGTTATCCAGCATTGTTAGGATCCCTCACAGGTGGAGGCGCTGTCACCAAATGAACAAGGTACACCCCAGGCTCCCTGAGGCAGAGGATCAGGCCTCCTGTGAGCCTACAGGTAACAGCGCACCACACATAGTCACCCTAGACACAGGGGAATGGGGGCTACAAACAGAACATGTGAATAAGTGCTTCAGACATAATAATTAACATTTAGGAATAGGATTCCCTGCTCCGAACAGCTTACAATCTAATTGGTAGGTATCTATAGTATTAGCCACGGAGCTACTCATGAGCTTCGCTAAGCAGGTGTGTTTTAAGATGGGTCTTAAAGGTGGCTAGAGAGGGTATTAGTCGGGTATTGGGAGGAAGGGCATTCCAGAGGTGTGGGGCACACAGTGAGAAAGGTTTAAGGCGGGAGAGGGCCTTAGATACAAAGGGGGTAGAGAGAAAACATCCTTGAGTGGAACCAAGAGTCGGGATGGTAAATAGCGAGAAATTATGGCTTAGATGTAAGGAGGGACAGAAGAGTGTAATGCTTTAAAAGTGAGGAGAAGAATTGAGTGTGAGATGCGTGATTTGAAAGGAAGCCAGGAGAGTGATTTCAGCAGGGGAGACATTGAGACAGATTTAGGAAAGAGTAGAGTTATTCTGGCAGCAGTGTTTAGGATAGATTGTAGGAGAGACAGGTGAGAGGCAGGAAGGCCTGAGAGCAGGGGATAGCTGGGGATTAATATCCCATAGCATTTTCTGATTACATCTACTGACAACATTTTCAGACTGAATTAACGTGAACAGAGTGAAATTATACAATGTTGTCAATATCCCTTTTGAACTACTAGGCCACTCATTCTCTACTGTGCTGTACATGGGTGCTATGGATATACAGTAGTCAGCATGAGATTAATATGTGCTAAAGCAGTTCATTTCAATGTTTTCTACATGTACAGTATATGCTTTAGGTTGTTATTTGTCTCCCTTCTACCTGCATCAAAGAAATCTGACAGGTCTGAGGTGCAGTATAACTCTGTGACAGCTATAAGAAAAACGTCAGTAACAAGTTCCTGTCGTTTCATGCAGTACTTCTGAGAAAATGACGTTTGATGTGAGTCTAGACGCCCCTCTTGGGAGTTTGATACTTAGGGCCCATAATCTATTCAAATTATCCCAATTGCATGTGGTGTCTGTTATATTCTCTAAAAACAATGAGTCAATGGCTAAGCAGGCTTTATATATTCACAAACAACAGCAATTGTTTATCATGTGTTTCAATGATAGGATGTCTACAATCTAAACACTAAATAACTATGACATATTTGAAAATGAGTGGGAACTCTCACTGTATTTTTTCCTGGTAAAATATTTTATTTTGAAAAGAATAATCCATAACATGTCACACAAATCTTAGAAGATCATTAGAAATCAAAGTAATTCAGCAAGGAACTCTGAACTTGGTGTTTTTTACTGCATTTATTCCAACTCAAATGGTTATTATTATTTAGATAAAATTGCTACATTGTTTCAAAAGGAAACCTTTGTAATTTACAAGAAGTATATATGTCAAGGCATCTAAAGGATACAGGTAGCGTGCCCCCACACCTGGTCAGCAAAAGTAAACCTGTACACCCATTAAGGCTCATTGCCGCTACTGACCCAATGAGTACTCTCGGATCGAAACCCCGGTGTTCCCTTGTACGAAGACATATTCAGGCATGCCGTACCTGTGTTGAACCCAAGACTGCCTCCCTCAAATCATAATTAAACTTCAGACAACTCCCCACTTGGGAAAAACTGACCAATCTGCAACTTTACAGCTGTCACAATACACCCAATTAACCCATAACATTTCCTACCATCACAATTCTTGTTGTCATGTTTTATCTATGTATATGAGTATATATATATATATATATATATATATATATATATATATATATATATATATATATATATATATATATATAAAGCAGAAAATAGCTGTGTTAGTCCAGTTGCGATAGTGCAGAATAGATGAGTTCTTCAGTATTAGGTGATACTGATAAACACTTTTTTTCCTCTACACTGTTTTAGCCATAGATTCCTGTGTATATCAGTATTGGTTGACCTGAAGAGGAGAGGAGAACTCTCAAAAGCTTGTCCTATGACATAAATGTATATATATGTATATAAATGTATATATATGTATATATATATGAAAGAACAAAAAAGTGTGGCGCCAGAGTAGTACTAAGGTGAACTATAAGTGAGTCAACTGTAGTGATTGCTATATAAATAAAGTGCATATGATTCTTAAAGTGTACCTAAACTTCAAATGTGCAATAATAGATAATTTATACCTAAACGTGATACAGGAAATTCTATTCTACATAACACACTCTCTCTCTTTTTCTGTTTGTATGTATATATATGTATATATATATATATATATATATATATATATATATATATATACTGTATATATATATATATATATATATCTTCTGTTCCCTTCATCATCTCAATATTCTTTATTTCTTTTTTTTTTTAAACAAATAAATACGATTCCACATAACCCAACAATAACACTTGCCCATCACACCTCCAAAAGGAGACGGTGGGCGGGATACTTTTTGAGGTGTGAAGCCAGAGGAAGAGGGTAAGCAAGATAAAGTTGCTTCTTCGTATAACCTCCCCCAAGTCCCTACTCTTCCTCTTCTACACTGCATGCCCCATACAGAGGAACTCGGGCCACCGGACTTGTCACCCTTTCCCTATTTCAGGCTTTACTCTAGCGCTTCTCAGCAGTAATACAGGTGACTTAGTAATATAACATACAGTAATAAGTACCCTGCCCCTAAGAGCTTACAATCGAAGTGTTAAGTAGGGAGAATTTACAGAGACAGTAGGAGGGTGTTATGGTATGTGGGTCTGCAAAAGGTCATGGTAAATGCATATGAGATGTATAGTATTAGCCATGGGAGCTACCCATATGCTTCATTTATGATTCTTTCCTTTTCAAAATATATTAGCAACACTCTGCTTCTGAACATACCTCATATTCAACCCTAATCTTAATTCTGCTCTGCACAAACAATGTGTTCATTTCTCATTCTGGCTATATTCAGATTTTATTATTTTTATTTCAGATGAGCAACTGGTCACTAGTTTCTTTGACGGGTTTAATCTTCCATTTGCAATTGCTAAAATATGCTGTGGTTTCTTTAATTAATCTTATACTTACATCCCCGCTTATTAAAGGTACAAACCAATTTAGCAATGTATATTAGTGAAGTGAGACACTTATCTACATTACAACTTAGAGTCCTCCTTTCATGTGTTATGTCTAAAAACAACCGGAAAAGCAGTCCTCTTATGGCAATCACTACGAATAAAATCAGATTGCTTTCTTTAGCCCTTAATTGCAAGTAACTAATCCAACTTCTAAAATGAATATAATGCTTGCAGGTAAAGCCAATCTCAAACAGCAGTGAATTAAAATACAGTATAATCAGCAACTCATAGAATGTATCAATAACGTTTTGAAATTATATAAAATGCAGTGTAACCGATGCAAAGAACAGCAGCAAAACATTGCAAAACGTGCCCCCTATTTTAAAACAATGTATTTGATCATTCAAGAAAACTCAAGCCAGCTTAAACTAACATTCCATGCTGCGCAATTTTGTGGTTTTTATCTGTATTGGAACTGGGAATCATATGGGGCTGAACTGTATGACTGAGCTCTGGGCACCCAGTAAGTGAAGAGAAATAAACATTTTTTACTTTGCTGGTAGATTATTGAAAGAACAAGATGGCCACGGGGTGGCCCAATAGAAGATTGTGTGATGTCATCTTCCAATGATGTTGCAGCTTCCTACTGGCTGGCGGTGCATGGCTAACCCTGGCAACCAAATTCTCTGGAGATGTATTCTTGTTCAGGAGATTTAAAAGTTTTACTTCTCTGCAACCCAGGAAGTCTCCAGAGCTGTGCGTCCCATGGTTTATCTCCAGAGGAGCCCGGATAGAATACAGTTGAAAAAATAAAACAAATTTCAGTGGAGGGATTTCTACTTTAAATCCATCATCTTTATTGTGTATATTTCTGAGCCCACAGCATATGATGAGTATAGCAGTATATAGGTGATATGAATTATGATTACAGTTTTCAGTTTTCAGAGGAGAGGTCAACAATGTGCATATATATATATATATATATATATATATATATATATATATATATATATATATATATATATATATATATATATATATATATACTGTATATATATATATATATAGCAAATAAAAAGATCACTTGTGAGCACATTCACATGTCTAAGGCCTCGTCCAGGGTGACGCTGAGCGGGTGCACGCGCTCGCGCTGGCTGCGATGAAACACATTTCTGCTATGTGTGTGGTCAGTGTGAGCGAGCTCCTGATTAGAAGAAAATTTCACAACAGGAAAAACGGAGCACAGCTGCAGCACACATTGGGGCTATACACTAAAAATCTTATAAAATCACCTTTATTGACCTGGTGGACATTGTGGAGCACAGGTAGGTATACTCTAACGCGTTTCGCGCATAGCGCTTTGTCAAAGAGTGTGTGCTCCTGATTATGCCGCTCGTTGGCGTGTCACTTGATCGGTTTGCCCAATTAATGCGAACCAGCTCTGTGACATTATGACCGTGCCCCCCGACATGCCCCCCGCGTACGCAACTATCTGGCCATAAAACGCGTAGCAGAGCGCGTGACATCACTGTGCACGAGCGCCAGCACACTCGCTCCCTGCCTGGGCTGAGGCCATGGTGATCGCGACGGAGCGCAGGAGGGCGCGCGGTGTGATCACGTAGATATGCCTCTATGAGGCTGTTTATAGAGTGCGCGAATGCACGCAGGAGCAGAGGCGCCGGCGCTCGCGATGCAGGAGAAAACAGAAAAATCTGTTTTCACAAGCGATGGCCGGGTCACATGGGCGGTTCGCCCAATGAGGGCACCGTGATGTCCCACCACGCTCCCATGTCTCTTCTGCATGCAGGACACAGATCTCTCCTGCTGCAGGCGGCGGGGAGAAGCCGAGTGAACGCTTGCGCCCTCTCCTGCGTTCACCATGGCCGCAGCCTAAGAGAGGTCTGCAACCCTGCCTTTTACCATTATCACATAGCATACAGTGCTTCCATTGCAGCAAGGGATTCTGGGAAACGACATGCAAATGAGCACACCACACCATTTCACCTTTTGCCTGAAATCCATTTTTACATGGAACCCTTATAAGATAACGCTCACTATTAACACAGCTTTTAAGCACAGCATGGGAATCAGATGCAAAGCCAGAGAAACCGACATGTTTTAACCTTAATGGGTCTCATCAGTGTGAGGTTGGTTGTACTGGCTTTACAATTTTCAAGGCTGTAAGATTTACCATACACATTTGAAGTTTACTCACCATAACTTAAAATGTGTATGGTATATATATATATATATATATATATATATATATATATATATATATATATATATATATACACACACACACACACACACACACACACACTTCCATCTATATATAAGTGTACACATTTATATATTTACACATACATATATTTATGAGTGTGTGTATTCTGTATATATTCTTTCTTTTTATACATGTTGTATATACTGTGAAACAAAGAAAACATGAAAGAAAAATAAAAAAGGAAAGGAAAGAAGGAAGGGAAGGAAGAGCTATAAAGGCAAAGGAGAGACTACTAAAGAAACGAACCCCCTGTACAGACAGCCTGACGCCAGATGGCTTCTTCTAATAAATATTCAACCTTAACTCTGTTCCCACGTAACTTTGTTGTAAAGCTGCCAGCACACCCACACAGATCTGGGCCAGCGAAATGATTACGGTAGTACAAACAAAATAGGGCAACAGAGGAAACAGGCAGACAGGGCCCAATATACAGAAAGATAGAGCTGTAAAGATGGAAGATTATAAAGCTTAGATTTAATGCTGAGAACCTGAAATGATGAGTAGGAAAATAGCTTTAAAGAAATAATGATAGGCTGTTATTTTCCGTAACAATAGGACGCTTTTTATATGAAGACGTCTTCTGGTAGAAAATACTCAGAGTACAAAGACTGCTTCCTGGAAGTTGTACATTCAGCTTTCAAAAGTGACTTTGAGTCAAATCATGTCATTTGTATATGTGTGGGGCCTAGTTTAAAACAAGGACTTATGTTGTGCATAGCAATAAAGAAGAAATCAATACGTTACAATAATAAATGACACTGTTTTTGATAATGTATTGTAGACAGAAATTTCAATTGTACATTTTTTTTTATTTTTTTAAAGCGGTAGCTTCTTGCAAAGTGATTTAACCACTTCAGAGCTGCAGGGCCTGTGCTTTCAATTCATTGTTGTACAATGCATTATAGGTCTCTGTGGTGCTGAAGGACCTAATTTATTCATTACCAGAGAATGAACACTGACAAGGTTAACCTATTCATGACCTAAGAGGGAACACCAAGGGAGGTTCATCTCACCAGTGCCAAGGAATTACGTTCAGTCGAACAATAAGGTAATTGCAGAATTATTTTGAATACCTTGTCTAATCAGATTGATATCATAAACACGATTTTGCAAACATATTATTCACTACGTTTTTAATTGGTAAACTGTATAACTCATCCCACTCTCCCATGACTTTGTAAAGGTACATTTGGTAGTGACGTTTTCTTTGTGCCTTTTTTTGTGGGTTGCACCAATACCACAAATATGGTAATTTTAACTGTATAAATGTCAGATCAATGTGTGTTACTCCGTACATGTATAGCTTCCCCTGATGGCACTGCAGCCAGCGATTAAAGCGAAATCAAGAAATCTACATGTGAGAAAAAGATCTGGACCCCAGAGGGTAAGACGAGGGAAGAAAGCCTAATGCAAATGTTCCCCTTCAGAGCCAGTGGGGTTAATCCTCTTAGTCACATCATTTTGTTGTATAAATCCAGCGCTGGGCAAAAGAGGACAATTTCTGTTTGCACAAAATTGTCTTAGCTTTCCATTCATTAAAATGAATTGCAAACTTCCACCCAGTTCCTGTGGGTTCCTAATACTAACCAGCACTACAGTATATTTGGAGGTTGTGAAATGATTGCAATGAACTTGAGAATTGATTCTTCTTGCCATGTATTTCTGTATTTCTCTAGGTCATTTACTTACATGTAGTTTGCCACTTAAGCTCTTATTGCAGGGGTTATCAACTGCAGTCCTCAATAATGCCTCCCTCACCCCCCCCCCCCCCCCCCAGTTCAGTTTTTCAGGACATCCCTGCTTCAGCACAGGTGGCTCAATCAGTGGCTCGGTCAAAGAGTGAGCCACCTGATTGAGCACCTGTGCTGAAGCAGGAATATCCTGAAAACCTGAGCTGTTGGGGGGGGTCTTGAGGACGCTTCTCTTTCCCGGAAGAAGATTTTAGTCATTACAATGAAGGAGATATTTTTCGCTGGCGTGGGGAAGTGACTTCACTTCAAGCAATACACGCCTTATCCTCGCATATTCTATTTAAACAACCTTGAATGCCATAACCATTCATTTCCCTTGTCATCCAGCCACAAGTATATACAGAAAGAAGCTTTAACATTCGAAAATGTGATGAGACATAAAACACAAGCATTTTTGCGTCTTCTGTGTTTCTTATTTTTTTGCATTTTTAGAACTCTGGAAACTGTTCAGTAACATTAAGCACCAGTGCCTCTTAGGTTCAAAATTATATGACAGTTAAAAACAAAGCTCACTTTCCTTGGGGAAAAAAAATCCTTTCATCATTTTTATCTGAACCAGCTGTTAATCTGCTTTCATATTGCTCGCTTTGAATGAACTTCCTATCGAAAAAAAAAAGGTTTTGTTGTTTTTATCACTAAAAGAGATATTGCCATATTTTTCTGTCATTTTAACTGCATTTCCTGCATTGCTGCTGTTAAAGTTCAAAATACTTTTTTGGAGACACGAGAAAAAAGTAGGTATGCAAAGCAGAGAGGAATAGAATGGCTTCAATAAATCAATTGTCTTTAAAAAAAAAATGTTTCAAAAAATGATTTGCAATAAAATGAAATTCTACGCACTTTTTGTTAGAACTCGCCCAGTAATTTAAGATATTCTTTATAAAACATTTAGTTGAAAAGTGTATTAGGGCTTTCAGCTATAGACTGGTGAATTGAATAAGATAGATGTGTTCATTCATATGAACTAATGCCGTTTTTGTATGAAGGTTTAATATTACACAAAACCGTTAGCATATTTACAAATTAATCTTCCCTCAGGAAAAAAAAAGATCAAAGATTTACAGAAGGAAGTGCTTTATTACTTTTAAAGTGAAGAAAAAAATGAAATATTATGTTGAATGATAAATGCCTTTCTTACAAATACAGCAGCACAGTATGTGATCGCAGTGTAAGGAAGGGCAAAATAACACATGGAATAAAAACATTCTTAACAAGAAGGTTGAAATTATTTGGGAATAATCACACACATATATCACTTATTGAGTAGAGTTATCTAAAAGTTAGAACAATTGAGACTCAAAGGTATTTGGATCACAATTTTATTTGTAATGGCCATACTATTTATCTGTTTACACATAATAAAGGGAGCCTGAAATCGTGAATTTGTAAGCACCACTTAATTATTAAGGGTATGAATGCTACTTTCTTTATTGTTATTTCTTCTGGCATCAGTGTCCCCTTCCGTGCCTAATCAGATCCATGGTTGTCATACTTTTCATATAGTGAAACAAATAAAATAAGCAAAATGTCCCGTTCAGTTGTCAAATGATTATGTCACTAGATATGGGATTCTCACTCTTGAATTCTGCAGGGTAGAGGAATGGGGCAGACAAGGGTTCAGTATTCTCCGGAGTTTCCAAGGTGAGAATTCCCAAATCGTCCATGTTTATCTTATGTATGGTATGAATCTGGGGGCAGATACAATAAGCTGTATCGGAAGAGGAGCCTTTGGATGGATGGAGCATTGGTCTGTGACACTAGAACTTGGTAGAGAAGTTGGCCAGAAAATAGGATGTCCTGAGTTAGGTTTTAAAGGGTATCAAAAGGTGTTAAGGGGAGAAGGAGAGGCAACGTGCAGTCTAAAACTACTGGATATGTATAATACAGTACCTTCAAGTTAAGTTTCAATGATACACCTTGAAAGGCCTTGTAAATCGAGCAGTACTCTGGGGATCTGCAGTGCAGTAAACCGTCTACTGCTGGGTGAGATGTTTGAGATTCTACTGCAAAGCTGGATGTGTGCCCAGAAGTGTGATGCTGACAATAAACTGTAACATGTACCTTAAACAACAGACTGGACTATACTGTTTTAATTTCACACATCCTTCCAACTCAGGTCCCCTTAAACCACCCACATGGACCAACTGCTACGAGCAGAGGAATATTCTCTGTATGTATCTTATGTATTCTCTTGACTATCTTATATAACCAAAAATAACACAAGTAATACACATGCTCATTAACAATTAAATTGTTGGTGTCATGGAATGATGCAGATACTTCCAGGAATTTTATATGCAGGAACCTGACAAGTAGAGATGGGTGAAATTTTCACCAAAATTCAAATACGCCGCAGATTGGTGAGTTACTTTTACATGATTACCACATGTATTACTACTGTGAAGCGCTAGGTACATTAATGGCGCTATATAAATAAAGACATACAATACAATACAGGTGCAAATCAGTCTCAAAAAGGCAGATTTGTTTGAAAGAGAAACAAGATAACAAGACCTGTTTTACTAGAGTCTCAAGTTATCTATATATATCCCCTCAAAAATCCCTCCAAATAACATAGGGAGAGAAACCTGTGCTCAAAAAGGAGCACACCTGAGGTACCTGGGAGCTAATGACATATGCAGAGTGTATTTAAATGACTAACACTTTTGAAAAGGATTTCCATAAGAACTACATTGCGTTAACCTTGTGAAGAATGGGGTACTGGTGGCTGGCCCAACAGGATTAGGACGCACAACTTCAGCTGTTCTGGGCAGTAGCTCTAACAGTGTTAGTGCTGCTACCCTGTAGTTGGTTTAGATATCACTCCAGCAAAAGCCAAAATTCAGGGATCAGAGTCCGAATTTTTAAGTTTCCAAAAAAAGTCATATTCTGATGTAACTGGCCACATTCTTTAGTGCCCAATCGGCCTTCGAATTTCTGTGTGCAGATTGAACAGTGCGGAAAATCCGCAAAAGGGATTTTGAAAGGTTTGCCCATCTCTACTCTAGTTGTCCGGAGATAGTTATCACACACATTTTTAGTTTAAAACATTAGATCTTGTTTTCACTGAATTTTCCTGTTATAAAACACTTGATGATGTAATGAAAGTAGAAGAATGTTAGAAATGAAAGCACCAGGCCGTCACTTAAACCCCCTCTTTTGTGAGAATACAGTATAAGCAGGAAATAGAAAAAAATGCTATGAATAATAAACACTCTACTCTTTTACTTGTTATTTTCCATAGCTCCATAAAAGTTTTACAACTAGTATTTACTTACAGTACTGTACATATGTAGCTAAACCTTTGTTCAGTCAAAGATACAACCAAATGAGTCATCTTGCTATAGTTTCCCCATAGGATAAATTCGACAGGTAGCTACAAAGAAGTGAAACATGTTAAACCAGAGTTTCCAAGTCTAGCCCCTCTTCCCCCCAACTAATCGCAGATCAGGTCCCCTAAGGTGTTCTGGGGTCTGGCTAGATGTCTCTGTGTGGTGTATACCTGCTGGCAACAGGAGGGCCTGAGTCTCCCGCGATGACATGGAAGACAACAGGAACAGGTTACTGGGGTGGATGCCTTCGTTCTGGTTCAATGGTGCAGCGCCTCCATCTATAGTAAGCCCCAGGAATGCGGGACTGGGAGTCGCCACGGCCGTGGGACTTCTACGCGGTTCAGGCTGCACCAGTGCTCGCCGTCGAGGGGGTCTCCGGACTCATCTGCTCCATCTCTAGGGTAAGTGGAACTTCTTCTTTACAGCTGGGGTGGTCCGCCGGCCAGCGCATCACCACCGATGACAGGCTGTCTCTCTCATCCGACGAGGACTGTACCGGCTCCTCCGCTGGGGAATCACCTCGAGTCCTTGCGGCACAGCCAGTGGGTTTTGGTACGAAACGGGCCCGCTCCAGTACCTCCACTGCGGTTGCGCTCTCCTCCGTCGGGACATCTCTTGGTAGCTGGGCCTGGGTCCCTACCGCAGGGTTGACATATGGGACCAGGGCAGCCTTCGCATCCGCTTCCTCCATCTCGATCAGCGTCGCTGAAGAGGCATCTTGAGGGGTCATTATTGTAGGGCATGGCTCGATAGGCCAGAGGTAGAATGTGCCACACTGTTGGCACCATGCCGTTGTACTTGGGGGCGGTCCGGGTGACCTGCATTGGACGCATAGGCACCGCAGATATTCTCGGCCATCAACCTCCACAACCAGGAGGCCTCCTGGAAGCTGATAAGTGGTTACGCTTAAGTCAGCCATCTTTTGCGCAGGGGTTGATTCGCTCAGCTTGCTGGTTTCACACTTAGCTCCTTCTCCTTCACCAGTCAAGCAGAAGTGAAGTTCCTCAGCCTCACTTCCTGTCCCTCCTTCCGCTGGGGAGGACTGTTGGGATTGGTTCTCAGTGTGCCCCCTCCCTCTGGTGGAAACAAGAGGAGGGGCACTCTCTCTCTTTGTGTGACGTTACTTCGTCCGTCGGCCAGTCACTGCACAGGTGGGTGCGGCTACAGATTTCGCGCCGCTCTCTTCTTTTAGCTGGGGATCTGGGTTTGGCGCCAAACCTCTGCACATCTCTCGCCACATCTCTCTTGCAGCCTGCTTGCTCGGAGCACGTGCGCGATTTAGGCTTGGCGGGAGTCGCCATTTTGGAACGGCTGCAACCCGCGTTACAGTGAATGGCGCAGCAGTCACCATTTTAACCTCCTCCATGCCCCGCAGAGCACATGTATCTGTCGCCGCCATCTTTAGTGAGCCCTCTAAGCCCACGATAGCACTACTCTCATTGTCTATGGTGTAACTCGTTCCTAGACACTTACTACACTTAATGGTGCTCTAACCAATAAATATAATGCATGGCATACCCCAGGCTAGGCAGAACTCTCTCCTTGTACACCGCACTCGCTGACGGTTCATTACAAGTACTCTGTGGTGTGTTTTCTGGATACTGGATAGTGTACTTGGCATTCCTAAGTACTGGGTGTCAACCTACTTTTGGCCACTCATAGTGCAGACTCTATGATGAAGTCCATGACCTTGTTAACAGGCTACCCCCACAGGAATCCTACACTATCTGCCTCAAGGCGACTAGAACAGCTATAGCCACTTTATCCAAATTTACATCACCCTCCTAGGGCACCTAGGGTGTACTGTGCAAGAGGATTGTCTCTCCTGACTACCCCTAGTCTGCAAAAATGCCCATCCTTCTGCAGCACTTGCTTTGAAAGTGTACATACATCTTTCAGCTCTGCTTCGCTGAAAACCTGTCCTGTTTATCTTAGCAGCGCCTCCAAATCTAGCCCCTCTTCCCCCCCCCCTAATCACAGATCAGGTCCCCTAAGGTGTTCTGGGGTCTGGCTAGATGTCTCTGTGTGGTGCATACCTGCTGGCAACAGGAGGGCCTGCGTCTCCCGCGATGACATGGGGGACAACAGGAACAGGTTACTGGGGTGGGTGCCTTCGTTCTGGTTCAATGGTGCAATGCCTCCATCTATAGTAAGCCCCAGGAATGCGGGGTGGAATCCTTACCACCGAGATTCCCCACAGGGATGAGAGATTCCAGTCTCACACACAGATTATCTTTAAAAGCAGCAGTCTCTTTATTCTCTTGGGCAGCAGCAGCAGCCGACAGGTACAGTTGATGCATAGTCCACTAACCGTTCTCCCTCTGGATGTTCCTTGCCACCACTCTGGACTAAAGGCATCCAGAGTGGGGCTAGCTCTTCCCTCACCCCCTACGCAGGGTGAGAGGTATTTGGTCCACCTCACTAACTATAGCTACATCAGCTCTACTCTTGAGCTGATCACTCCTCTCCTCACTAACTCACTATCACTACTGTCAGACTGACAGAACACACTAAATATGAAATGCACTGCTCTTTTATGATCTCAGCAGGCACCGCCCCTGTGTCTCTTGCTTTGACACAGGGTCAGGTGACCTACCTCCACCACTCAGGGCAAGTGCTTGAAGTGGGGGAAACCCATGATAACTCCTGGCAACCTGCCCTTACCAGGGATTAAACCAGGAGGAGGATAGAACTATAGCTCCATTTCTTACCAGGGCTACACAAGAGTAAAAAAAATATTAAAACATGCAATAACACCCAATATCAACCTACCGTTAAACACTTTTTAGTGACAAATTACACAAATACCCTAATTTCTTTCCCAAAATCTCCAAAATCGTTGGATTTATAAATAATTATAGTTTTAAAGATGATACACTTGAAAAACAAATCCATGAGGTTTGGATAACTCTGTACTAAACATGTGCACAATGTCCACCAAAGTTCTCAATTCATGCAAAATTGGGGGAGGGAGTTTCGCTGAAAATCTTTCATTTCGTCAAAATTTTGTAAGACTGAGAAATCCAGATCCTGGAATAGGGCTTTTGGAGGAAAGAGAGGGGTGAGGATATTCTTATGTACTGAGTGCATATTGACATATATGCTGTACCTCCATATAGAGGCACATATTCCAGGTGGAGAAATACCCGTAGACACACCTGAGAAATCTGATTTGATTTGAGAAAGCTCATTTTAAATAGGTAAATAGGCTTATTTTCCAATCTTTCTATTTCTAAGTCTTGCAAAGCTTTACTAATTCCTGCAGCATCTAAGAATAATTTTCAAAAAATTCCCTGTGAGTTTTGGTGAAACACTTTGCAAAACACAACATTTTAAAACAATTGTGAAAAAATGTGCAAATACAGTTGGGACACACATCTCTACTCTGTATATTCTAAGAGATATTGGAACCGGCAACTATATACACTTCATTGAAACCAATACAGTTAATAGAACTGTGAACTAAAGTGTTATGGCTTTAAAGCGGCAATCCAAGCAGGCGATTTTTGGGGCCGAATTGTTTCTATTTTTAACATAAGATTGAAGAAGGGGGTCTCTGGAGGTGAGCCCCATTCATTTCAACTCCGGGAACCCCATGCTTCTGGGAATACTCACCTCCATAGGGAGTGCTGGTAACTGCTCTGCTTGGCTAGCAGGATTCATGTAATGGCGGCGTTTCAAAGCTCCCGCACCCTGTCGGCCAATAGGAAGCCGTGACATCATCAGGCTCGGCTTCCAATTGGCCGGCTTGACGAGGGAGCTTTAAACTTTACCGAGATACCAGCACCCCCTTTTGAGGCCTGTATCTTGGGAAGCGCGGGGTCGCCAGAGCTGAAATGAATGGGGTTCAGCTCCGGAGAACCCCTGCTTCAATCCTATGATAACAAAATAAGAAGAAAAAAAACGACTTGGAATGCTTCTTTAACTTTATAACAGAGACTTTATTGTAGATATTTCAACTTCCCCCCTTTTTTTTGGCTCTCCCTACCAACTGATGGTAGCCATATCATTAGACGGGAAAATCAAGGCACTTTAGGCGTGGCCTAAAGTAATATAGAGTGATGTTCATTTAAAAGAAATAAATAGGTTCTGTGTAACTAGTGCTAGCTGTATAGGTATTGGCCCTTAAGTAGAATACAGTACATTTCCACTATATTTGGCATCAATTAATGGAAACAAGCCTAGGTATCATTGTTCGATATTAGAAAAACTGTGAATATTTCTTAGAAAACCTAGGATGCTGCCTCTATGCCCTCACATCTTAAACCTAATTTCTTGAGAGTTATCATTTTGGATACATATAAATGCATGCATCACATATCCTTGGCGCATTACAAGAGACGACAAATATGCTGAAAAGTAATATATTGACCCTTCCCGATAAATATCTTAAAAAGCACCCATAACCTAATGAGGGTGAATTGTCAATATCATACATTCTTTTTCTGCTCACTTTATATTGCATGTCCTTTTACTGTTTGTGGAAACGACACTTGGACAATCTATGTAGTTAGTGGAGGTAGGCAAATGTGATCTCACTAGCTACAGTAATTTTTGTTCTGAGACAAGACACCCTGGGGAAACCTAGTCTAGCTCAACTGAAACTAATTTAATGAAAAGGTTGGCAAATACAGGGAAGAGGGAATGCCTACAATTATAACCATACAAAAGAGGGCTTGCAGAATTGTGCAGCAGAAGCAAAATTAGTTAATGTAATTATTTCTAATAGAAGAATGCAGATGTAAATATCCTTATGAAACTGTGGATTATAATGGCTTCTGGACGTATTATATGATTAACCTATTAATCAATGCTCATCTACTTCCTTCAAGTGTTTGTTGGTGCCCCAGGACAGTATACATGTATTCGAATTGGAAATGAGAAAATTAAAGATAATATACCCAGTTAATTGTATGTAAGTAATGTTTGACATGGAGTAAAATTTAAGCAAACATTATAAAGGGAAAGGGGAAAAACTGTGATAAATAGTGTAGTTTGGAAATATGGGTCTTCTGAAGTATATTGTGAGTTTTATGCTTGCTATATTTAATAAATAGAAATATTTAAATATATATGTTTCTTCCATCTCATTCAGGGAATAGTGTTCTCACAAAGAACTACGCCAACTCGATGACCTTGTTAATGCAACACGTTCTCGTCTTGCTTACAAGTTCTGTCAATAAAAACCACGATAAAAATCCGATATTTAAGAATACATATTTGCTTAAACATATGTGCTTTATATATTACATTCTATTCCTGCTTATAAAGTAAAACTTCAATTATTATTGGATATTTAATTGAATAAAGGAAATTAAATTCACTTGCCGTATGTGGGCATAACCTAAAAATATCCCTATAAAATGTTTTGTTGGACCACCTATGCTAAGCTTTGGCTCGCGTTATTATGTGCATGCATTCCAAATGCAAGGCTGTTTTAGTGTTTTACAAATGTAGTTCAAGAGAGCTAGCTTTACAGAAACATGTTTGTCTTAATTAGGAAAGTCAACAGACTTCTAATGGAAGGGAATGGGTATTTTCATCTGTGGTATCTACAGCATCAAAGGCCTAGTTCCCATGCCAAACCAATCTTCCTTCCTTCCTGTCTGCCTCTCAAACCCAGGTGATTGCAGACAGCTGAGCAGACATTTTCCCTAAATCTTCTATTGACCTGGCTCCAGACTATTTCTCACAGTTTAATTTTTTTTTCTTTTGTCCCTACGTCTTCATTCCTGTGTACGCATGAGCTTGCTCCCTTTTGCCTAGTGTTTTTATCTGTCCTTTTTTTTGTTTGTTTCTTTCTGTGCGTTTTGCCTTAGGAAACCCTAGGATATTCATGGCATTGAGGCCAATAATCTGGAATTAAAAAAAAAACTAAATTCTTCAGGCCTAATCCTAGCAACAGGACCATCACCATCTGTTCAGAAGACAAAACTGCTATTATGCGCTACATTTCAATCTATCCCTTCACCTGAGAGAGGAAACGTTGCCCTGACTCTGACCCAGGAACAATAGTACTTATCTGGCAAAATATGACTTTAAATAAGAATGCCGGAAAAAGAATCAACAAAAGCAATTCTATGTGAAATAAATAATTGGATGGAACCTTGTTTTTTTGTTGTAGAATTTTTGTCCTAAACATATTATTTCATGGTATATTCACAACTGTAAAGCTAAGAAAAAAAGGCATATTTTGAAGCAATATATTCTAACACTTGTATGTGAAAATAGGTAATCTTTGTCATTTCGACTCACCAATACAACAGTGTTTGTTATAGGTGAAATATTTGATCATAATGATGTCAGGTAACCATTAGAGATGTGTAATCTTTTCGCACGTGTTTTAGCAAACTTTGCATATTTACCCTTTTAAGACAGGGTCGCAGACCAGTCTGAGACATGCAAATGCACAAGAAGTGGTATTTTTATTTCCTGTCAAACTTTTTGGAAAGCTCAATCAAAACAGTGGTGAAGCGATTTACAATATAGTAGGATAGTGAAAAGAAGCTGCCACACGTATTACAAGACTAGAAGTTTGCAGATGCATCCAAGGAAATATAGACAAAGAATACAGCAAAACTCTTTTATTTCTTTTTCTTTCAGACCACTGACATATTTAAAGTGACCTGTCTAAGCTGTCACTTTTACCAGCATTAGAAAAAGCCACCTTGTGGCTATGCATTGTAAAAGAAAAAATCAAAACATACAGTCTGTTGTCTACAAGTACAATAGACAGTCACACTCCATATTTGTGAGTATCTAGGTTTAGCAGTTTTAAAAATGTAAGTAATCCTTGAAGACAAAATGCTGATATTGATGATAATAACTGTAGCCATGGCTGGTGTGCAGCTACTATTCTGCCCTGTACTGACATATCAGTCCTGGTAACAGCAGGCAGATACTACTGGGGCACTAGTTAGGAAGCCAGACCCTGAGCATTACTATTGAGTAATTAGGTTTTCCACGTTGGGAGGGACTTGGGTTCTGTCTAAACAGCAATATGATTGTTATTTCATATTCAACTGTATGTACTGTGTTTTACAGGATATGTTATCATGTGCATAATACTGTAATAAACACTGTGTGATGTTATTATGTTTCAGGTTATCAAATTTAGTATAGATAGTATACCAAATTTGACTCCAAGTGAGGGCCATTGGATTCCACCAGAGGGAGAGTGTAGCCATGGCTGGGTGTGGCTACTATTCTGCCCTGTACTGACATATCAGTCCTTAAAACAGCAGGCAGCGTTGGGATCAATCATGGGTTTTCCCCACTCAAGGCATTAACCTTGAGTGACAGGGGAGGAGGTGGGATTAGGTCTGAGGTGCCCAATCCTGGGTTCAGACCTGGTACCCTCCTTTTACTGTACTAAACGGGGTCGCATCTCCAAATTGTTAGTTGGTCTCTACCGTTGAAAGAAACAAGGTATCACACCCAGGCTGCTGTGCACTGGCAGGCCCAGGTTAACTTACCATCGGGGGAGTGAGTGATGACCTATACCCCTGGTCCTGCTAGAGGATCAGGGAAGAGTTAGCACTGCTGCGGGGGCCCTTGACCTGTAGAGAAGGTCCAGGGACCATCTGAAGTATGTGACCAGAGCGATGACGGCATTGGGCAGAGTTGTCAAGAGACTTCTTCTGGGAGCAGAAGAATAAAACCGTTCCTGTTATATATACCTCCTGCCTGGTGTGTAATCTTTCCGGGAAGATTACCTTCATACATCTGGAGCCTACAGCAGATGGAGGCACTGAGTACCATGGAGTAAATGTCGGGTATGTACCCCAGAAGCCTGTTCTGCTGTCCCCCAACCATCGGTAGACACCTCAGCTTCTTGTGAGCCTACAGGTAGCATGCACCATACACCTGGTAACAGGGGAATCTCCCATAGGGTGGGGGAAACACTGTTACATAACATTCAATTTTCTTTTTTTTCTTCTCATAATGAGTCCATGTTGTGTCAGCACTACTGCAAATCAAACTTTGCTAACATACTGTCAGACATTAAAAAATTTAAGGTGGGTAAAAAAAATAGTGCCTAAAACTCTCCACTGTATAGTGTACAGTAGATAAACATACCACTTGTGGTGCATTTGCATGTCTCAGACAGGTCTGCAATCCTGTCTTTCCCCGTGATCTCTTAGCAAACACAAAGTGCTTCCATCATGAATTCTGTCCGTTCCTTGAGACATCCCGGCACCGAGCCTAGCGGGGGATATCTTGACAGCCAGGAAAGCTGTTGCTGAGCTCTGCTGGGCAGGCACTGCTCCCATTGGCCAATTTGTATTTTCCTCCCTGCCCTTTAACTCACCTCTGTCCCGCCTCCAGTCCTGATTAACCAATGCAGTCCTGATTGGTCCCCGTGCAGCACCCATGCTATGATTGGTCGCAGGCCCATTCTCCATGCTTTCCTATGGCGACGGGGAACCTATAAAAGAGAGAGCCCATCCAGAGTCTTGATCAGAGCTGGCTTGCAGACAGACTAAGTTGTGTGCTCCAAGGCTGTGCTGGTGAACCCTGAAAATTAAGCTGGGAGCCAATCCGAGCAGGATATTTGAAAGTGTTTTTATGTCTAGAACTGTGAGTTGCCGGAACAACAGAGAGGAGGACTTTTGAGCGGGTTATTTGAAATTGAGACGTCTGGGTGGTCCCTATCCCCCACACGAGTGGAAGCTGCACAGGGTAAGCCATTTCAGTGGCACCGGGCACCCAGGAATACTAGCATTCCCACTGCATCCCTATTTTGATTGAGTATAGCTCTTTAAGTGATATTGTGTTGGGTCTGCTGACTCCGGCGAGAATAAATACTCTTTATTTGTCCTGTCTGGTGCTGGATCCGTGGAAAAGTCCTGGTCTTCATTAACAAACCCCTTTTAAATCATAGAGGGATAGGAGATCCCAAGTGAAATAGAAGGGCTCGCAATGTACTTGTAACAAAAAGAAAGCTAGCAAAGAGAAAGAGAGGAATGAGATGTCTTATAATGATTGTCACTGATTTAGTGCTTAAAGATGTGTTAAATAGAGATGAGCAAATGTCTCTAAATTTTGTCTGCAAAATGTGTTACTTTTTGAGAGAAATTTCACGTTCTTACGGAATATTTGCTAACATTTTCAATCTTTTTTATTTGCAAAAAATTGCCATAGGGTGAATAGTTTTGCCAGTTTTGAGAAACATGAGAATGATTTTGACAGTTTTCGCAAAAGTCCTTCACTTTTGCAAAGAAAATACGAAATCCTTACTTAAATTCCATTCTGACAGCTAGGAACAATTCCACTTCAGCACAATACAATATTGTTGTTGCTTTTTGGGGGGTTTGTTTGTATAGTATCCTCTATATCCCAGTGAAAGAGAGAAACATATCTTGCAGTGAGTATTTATTTGACCTGCAAAACATTCATTAAGCGCTAGTATGGGTTAGAGAACCCAATCAGGCATCAACTCCCATTGAATTTCTATTAGAAATAACTCTGAGTTGCAGCAAAGACGGTAGGTAGCCCGTGGTGGCAGCCAAAGGGTGTCAGCTGTTTGCTCCCATTCCCTGATGTTACAGCTGCTCTGTTATTGGTCTTGGGTAAAATATTTCAGATGTATATTAAAGCATTTTTATCTTCACCCCTTACCTGCTCTCACAGATCTACCTCCGCACAATCCCACTTACTTCTTCCCCAACGCCAACTCCTTCAATTAACAAGCACCTATCCGAAACACACCAACCTTCTTATCCCCCTGTACCTCTTGTTTCCATTTACCCTTCCTTATAGATTGTAAGCTCCTTGGGGCAGGGCCTGCCTTACCTACTGTAACAATGTATGTTAATGTTTGTTATTGTATTGTACTGCGCTACAGACTATGTTGTCACGTTATAAATAAATGATCAGAATAATTGACTTGAATGGGAGTTAACGTTGGATCGGGTGCCCTGACCCTCACCAGCACTTAATAAATCTGGGCCATTGTAGGTTAAAATAAAAACTTAGCAATGATCAAACAGAAGAACCACAGCTTTGTTGTCTCTTATTATTTGTGATGTCAGGTTGCCTCTAGGGGAGTCTTTATGCTGCTGCACACATATGCATGTAATGCAAACCTGTAGCTCTGAATACTCTACATGAAGGAGACACTAAAGACCAGAGGCAACAATGTACGCAGCTGTAAAGCTAAAACTAAGCTAGAATGTTATACAGTCATCCACTACTCTGTCTAGTTTTGTAATATGGAGTAATTACTGTGCCACTTCTTATTTATTCCATCAAATGCATAATGACGTTTAAACTCAAGGACTGAAACTGCATTCGGATAAGCAAAACATATAGTTTTATGTCAGCTTTTATTTGCAGTTGTACAGAAGCTCCTCCTGTAATACACTGCTTCCCTGGGACCAGTGACTGTTCTTTAACATGTCCCATTTGACAATGAAGGATCACAGTTTTTGACAACAGATCACAAGAAGTATGAATATTTACTCCATTACATGTACAAACTTTTGGAAAATATGACAGTCTAAAGAATTCTTAGTGAAAAGATTTCAACTTCAAATGGGCATTATTTAGCTATCTGACATTTCCTCATTTGTTTGCTGATTCTCCACGTTAGTTCCTGAATGGCGGCTAGCAGAATTGGTATGACCCCCTTTCCTGTGATTTTACAATAGTCACTAATTTGCTGAATTGTGGAAAGAAATGATGATAGTAAATATAAATGTTATCCACATGAGATGTCAAGTGAAAGCACAGTAAATATCAAGAAAATGCAGTTACACATAACATGTTAAGTCAAGTCATGAGGTTGGTTGGTCTTCTCTGGCCGCATTGAGCAGGAGGAAGTGACCATGTGAAATGCGTTGGCTATGGTCAAGAGCAGTGAAGGAGAATAAACTTTATGGAGCAAGATAGGTGGCAAAATATTGATTAGTTACTCTCTGGGCTTCCGGATGGAGAAAATCAATGTATTCTCTGAATTTACATTCATGTAATGCAATAGAAAAATGGCAAAGGAAGCTTGGCCATGATATTGCCTACTAGCACTAAAACATTGTACAGATGTCGCAGACATTGTTGCAACTGCTGGACCGCTCTCCCGGAGGTAAAAGTGTGTGTTAGCCCCGTCCCCTTCTCACATGTCGGCTGTTTCAGAACAATGGCCGCTTCTCCCGCCCCCGCTTTGTGTATACTCCGAAGCATTTGTTTTTGATTCTCATTTGCTTCTATGAACAATTTCAATAAACTTGCATTGTGACGATTAAGCACGCTAAAGAAATAATCAGACATTAAAAAAGTTATCGGGGGGGGGGGGTTAAAAATAAGTGACAATAACCTTCCACCGTAGTGTACAGTAAATAAAAATGCTACTTGTGGGTACATTTGCACATCTCAATCAGGTATACAACCCTGTAGTTCCCCATTATCGCTTAGTAAACAGTGCCTCCCATGCAGCCAGGGATTCTGGGAAATGACATGCAAATGAGTGTGTCACTCTTTACTTCTGACTCATTTTAACATGGACCCCCATAAGGAAATAATAATAATTCCTGTCATTACTGTACAAATAGAATCATTTGGAAAAACACTAAATTGTGTTACCCATCCGTCTCTATACCGTAAGTTCTCAAATATTTATTTTCTCTTAAAAAACTCTTACTGACTGTTCTAAATGGAGTTCTGCCAGTAGCCAAACATAGTTTCTAATGAGCGTCAAACCTGCTCCAGAGAAAACACATTTGAATCTACTTTAAAGTTATTTATTTGCTTAATTACACTTAGGGCTTATGATGAAATGTCAAACATAATTGTATACAAATTATGTGACTACACAGTGATCCAAAAGGTATTGCAGGCCCAGCTGGCTTTGCCTCAAACTCTTTTTGATGAAATGGGTCAGGATTTGGCACTTTGCCATTTTATAAACTGCTTAATTAAAAAAGGTACACGTTACCATTTTTAAATAAAACCGATTCTACCGTATGACCTATGCTAAATAAAAGCCATACTTCACAAATATAATCTGCATATGGTAATATTGGGGCTTTTGCTGGGATAGCTCTGATCCAGCATTGTGCATCAATATATGCATTTCTTAGGAAAAGTAAATAAAATAGGCATTCACAATGTCCTTATTATCAATCATAGAAGTCATCGTTGCAACAATTATTAGTCACTTATCCCAGTATTAAAACTTTCTAAGATAGGCAAAAATGTATTTTTTTTATGATTCATTTTATTGTGGTAGACATAGATAAGGGTAAATCACATTAAAGCTGCAGTTCAGTCTTTTTTTTTTTTTTTTTTTACATTTATTTTTTTATTTCAATAGTTTCATGTGTGCAATCTCTAATTGAACAAGAATTATAAAACATAAAGAACACCTACAAGCTCAAATTGAACCCCCTCTCTAGTTACCTAAAGAACAGTATAGCTGCATCTCAATTCGTTTTCCATGTATTGATAGGTCAAAATTTGGTGACATATTAAAAGCTGGCATTTGTTTATAATCTGCTTGACTGGCAGTGGAAGCTCATGAATATTCATGAGCATTCCTGCACTGACAAGTGCTAGAGGGAGGGCAGGGCTGACAAAGGGGTGTGCCAGGGCTTGTGACAGGACATGAAGGGGCAGTGCCTTAGCAAATGGCTGTTAAAATAGAATACAAGAAAATTGGTCTTTCAACGTTGTTTTTTTTAAAAAAGAAAATGCTAAAAGTATTTTTTCTTACTACAGACCTGATTTATTAAAAAAAACAAACATGCAGGATATTGACTGAACTGCAGCTTTAAGAGAGTTGTTTAAAACAGGGGTGCTCAACTCCAGTCCTCAAGACCCCCAACTGGTCAAGTTTTAAGGATATCCCAGCTTCAGCCAGGTGGCTTAATTGAACCACCTGTGCTGAAGCTGAGATATCCTTAAAAACCTGTCCTATTGGGGCGTGGGGGGTGTCTTGAGGACTGGCATGTAGCACCCCTGTTTTAAAGTACACTGTAAAAGCAAAATTACCATTAAACAGAGTTGCTTATCAAATTCTCTCTGATGCCAATTGCTTTATAACACAGCACCAGATTTTTCAAAATAACAAGGCCTGGATATTTATTTGATATACCTGGGAGAAGGAGTGGCTCAGTGTGTTACGACACTGACTGGCAATCAGTTTGAAGCTGGTTCGATTCCTGGTGTCGGCTATTTGTGACCTTGGGCAAGTTACTTTATCTCCCCGTGCCTAAGGCACCAAAAACATAGATTGTAAGCTCCACGGGGCAGGGACCTGTGCCTGCAAAAATGTGTCTGTAAAGTGCTACATAAAACTAGCAGCGCTATAGAAGAACATGTTATTATTATTATACCTGAAGCTTGGGCTAAACATGGAAGAGATGTGCAAATAGCCCCCAATGCCTGTTCATTAAATATATTCGTTCATGTATTTTCTTTGTAGATATTCAAGACAAACAGCAAGCAGTGTGTGTAGTAAGTACTGTATTTGAAAGAAGAAAGAAAAAAAAATCTTTGCATTTCTCTTCACATTTGCAAAATAAAACTAGCAAAGGTTTTAATTTACTTAAACTCCGAATGCCGCGGCTGGTTTAAAGAATTACATGAAATTGACAAGCAAGACAGAAAACGAGACGAGATGCATCTCCTTATTCCAGCCTCGGGTCTTGTACGCAGATCACATCTCAAATGAACCACTTCAGAAATGCTGCTAACATGTTTATGCCATTATATACCTTTCTTATGAGATTTTCACCAGGTTACAGAGTGGTGTAATATTCTGACATATTTGGGTCATGCTTCAATGCCCAAAGTTCATACTGATTTTGAAGAGAGAAAAAAAAGTCTACCGTTGAGCAGCAGCAAACACATTTACATGATCTACAATTTATATTTCTCTGTCATTTGGCTGCACCAGTTAGTTTAAAAGCCCATTTTACAACCATCTTAAAACATGTAAATCATTTCAAATGCAAATAGGTGCAAGGCTGCACGCTGTGTTTCTTATAGTCTTCTGCTGCTTAATCATGCAAGAAGAGATTGAAAGAAGTTTCGAAAACTTTAACATTTTATAAGCATGAATCAAATGTCAAAAATTGCATACATTTTTTATTTGATTGTGATCTTAATTTGTCCTCTACAGAAAATATCCTAACACAACACATTTTTTTATCACTGATTGACATACATTTCATCGATGAAAGCACCAGACAGCTTTAATGTCACCAAAAAAAGGAGTTGGGACTTTAGAGTTGGGGAAATTCCACTTGTTTTAGGTAATATATATATATATATATATATATATATATATATATATATATATATATTTATATATATATATATATATATATATATATATATATATATATAGTTTTATACAATGTATTTTTATGGACCTATATATAGTTGCATGCTTGTTTTTTCCTGATGTGAAATAAATATATATAGCACATACTGTAGTGGTCAATACTTCGAGGAAACTGTATTAACACCATACAGCATGAGGGTCATTTAATATTCTGGCTTTTAGCAGCAAATACACACATACAGTTTGGTCCGGAAATAATTGGACACTGACACAATTTTCATAATTTTGGCTCTGTACGCCACCACAATGGATTTGAAATGAAACAACTGAGATACAATAGAAGTGAAGACTTTTAGCTTTAATTCAAGGGGTTGAACAAAAATATCGTATGAAACGTTTAGGAATTGCAACCATTTTCATACACAGTCCCCTTATTTCAAGGGCTCAAATGTAATTGGACAAATTAACACAATCATAAATAAAATGTCCATTTTTAATACTTTGTCGAGAATCCTTTGCAGGCAATGACTGCTTGAAGTATGGAACGCATGGACATCACCAAACGCTGGGTTTCCTCCTTTGTGATGCTTTGCCAGGCCTTTACTGCAGCTGTCTTCAGTTGTTGTTTGCTTGTGGGTTTTTCTGCCTTAAGTTTTGTCTTCAGCAAGTAAAATGCATGCTCGATCGAGTAGAGATCAGGTGATTGACTCGGCCATTGCAGAATATTTCACTTCTTTACCTTAAAAATCTCCTGGGTAGCTTTCGCAGTACTGTATGTTTTGGGTTATTGTCCATCTGTAAAGTGAAGCGCCGTCCAATCAACTTCGCTGAATTTGGCTGAATCTCAGCAGACAATATATCCCTATACACTTCAGAATTAATCCGTCTGCTTCTGTCTACTGTCACATCATCAATAAACGCTAGTGACCCAGTGCCATTGTAAGCCATGCATGCCCATGCCATCAAACTGCCTCCACCGTGTTTTACAGATTTATTTATTTATAAAATATTTTACCAGGAAGTAATACATTGAGAGTTAGCTCTCGTTTTCCAGTACTGTATGTCCTGGGCACAGAGTTAAGACAAATAATACATGGTTACAAATACAGTTACATAAATGAACAGGGTATACATACAAGACATTGCATGCACAGTTAAAAAATATATATATTATAGGCGAATGAAACAGTTACAGACCAGATTAAAATGTGAGACAGCCTTAGATTTGAAAGAACTTAAACTGGTGGTGGATGTGAGAGTCTCTGGTAGGTTGTTCCAGTTTTAGGGTGCACGGTAAGAGAAGGAGGAACGAAGGAGATGATGTGGTATGCTTCGGATCATGAGCTGTTCCAAGCCTTCTCTATACTTTTTTCTTCCCATCATTCTGGTACAGGTTGATCTTAGTTTCATCTGTCCAAAGAATGTTGTTCCAGAACTGGGCTGGCTTTTTTAGATATTGTTTGGCAACGTCAAATCTGGCCTTTCTATTCTTGAGGCTTATGAATGGTTTGCACCTTGTGGTGAACCCTCTGTATTTGCTCTCGTGAAGTCTTATTTTTATGGTAGACTTGGATAATGATATGCCTACCTCCTGAAGAGTCTTCTTCACTTGGCTGGATGTTGTGAAGGGGTTTTTCTTTACCATGGAAAGGATCCTACGATCATCCACCACGGTTGTCTTCCATGGACGTCCAGGCCTTTTTGTGTTGCAGAGCTCACCAGTGCGTTCATTTATTCTCAGAATGTACCAATCTGTTGATTTGGCCACGCCTAATGTTCCTGCTATCTCTCTGATGGGTTTTCTTTTTTTTTGCAGCCTAGGGATGCCTTGTTTCACTTGCATTGGGAGCTCCTTTGATTGCATGTTGTGGGTTCACAGCAACAGCTTCTAAATGTGAATGCCACACCTGGAACCAACTCCAGACCTTTTACCTGCTTAATTGATGATGAAATAACGAAAGAATAGCCCACACCTGTCCATTAAACAGCTTTTGAGTGAATAGTCCAATTACTTTTGGTCCCTTGAAAAAGAGGGGGCTACATATTAAAGAGATGTAATTCCTAAACCCTTTCTCCAATTTGGATGTGAATACCCTCAAATTAAAGGCTGATAGACTGCACTTTAAGCCCATATTCATTATTTAACTGTAACTTGAATTTATTTTGGTACACAGCCGAAATAACAAAACATGTATTAGCGTCCAATTATTTCCGGACCTAACTGTATATATATACAGCTTAACCCCGTTATAGCGCGGTTCTCGGGGGCCACCCACGACCATCGCGTTATAAACGGGGTCGCGAAAAAAAAATGGCACTCTAGTTTTTTTTTTTGTTTTTTTTGTGGTGGTGGTACCGTGTCCGCTGGAGGGGGAAAGCTGAGAACTCTCCCAGCGTTCCCAGTTCCGGTGGGGCAGCGGCAACAGCACACAGCACTTACCCGGCATCTGGCAGCTCTTCTCCATGTCTCTGCTTCCTGCTTCTGCTTCCGTCTTGCGAGAGCAAGCTCCCTTAAAGAGACAGTGTGTCTCTGTGTGTGTGTGTGTGTCTGTGTGTGTGTGTGTGTATTTGACTGTGTGAAACTGTGTGAGACTGTGTGTGTGTCAGTGGGTCAGTGTGTGTGTGCAGTGTGCTGTGAGTGTATGCAGTGTGCTGTGAGTGTATGCAGTGTGCTGTGAGTGTATGCAGTGTGCTGTGAGTGTATGCAGTGTGCTGTTCAGTGTGTGTGTGTGTGTGTGTGTGTGTGTGTGTGTGTGTGTGTGTGTGTGTGTGTGTGTGTGTGTGTGTGTGTGTGTGTGTGTGTGTGTGTGTGTGTGCAGTGTGCTGTGAGTGTGTGCTGAGTGTGTGCAGTGTGCTGTGAATGTATGCAGTGGGCTGTGAGTGTGTGCAGTGTGCTGTGAGTGTATGCAGTGTGCTGTGAATGTATGCAGTATGCTGTGAGTGTGAGCTATGAGTGTATGCAGTGTGCTGTGCAGTGTGCTGTGTGTGTCAGTGTGTGTATGCAGTGTGCTGTGAGTGTATGCAGTGTGCTGTGAGTGTGTGCAGGGAGTGTGTGCAGTGTGCAGTGAGTGTGTGCAGTGTGCTGTGAGTGTGTGCAGTGTGCTGTGAGTGTGTACAGTGTGCTGTGAGTGTGTGCAGTGTGCTGTGAGTATGTGCAGTGTGCTGTGAGTGTATGCAGTGTGCTATGAATGTATGCAGTGTGCAGTGAGTGTGTGCAGTGTGTGTGCAAAAAAAAACAACTTAAACAATTTTTTTTTTAATTCGGGGTCCACGCTCAAAACCGCGTCATAAGCGGATCCGCGTTATAGCGGATCGCGCTATAACGGGGTTCAGCTGTGTATATATATATATATATATATATATATAATCAAAGGCTCCTTACCAGGCAGACCAGAGAATCCAGGGAATCCAAAGCAGGCACAGCAAGGAAGAGACAGCACACTTGTTAGCAAAAAGAATTGTATTAGTGAAGCAGGCACAAAACACCAACGTTTCGGTCCTAAAAACAGGACCTTTATCAAGGGAGTGCTTACCACAGATAGACCATAACCACCAATATATACCCATAACTAACTACCTTAATTAAAGACAAAATTGCACACACCTGTGTAACTGCAACCTCCTCCGGTGAGGAACAGATGACATCATCACCTGGCGTCTATCTCATGTGCTCACTGCAGTAAGGAGCATCATGGGTAATTAGGGAAACTATGGGAGACCCCCCTCAGTCACAGGAACGGGCTCTACTGTGCATGTGTAGTGCTCAAGTACTGGGTTGCCTAGCAATGACAGGCAACAGGAAGGAGGAAGGAATGAGCAGTGAAGGGAGGGGGGCGGGCCAGAGTGCTCCGTGACAGCAGCTGCAGAGCGCATGGAAGTAGAGGCTGCAGGCAGAAACACATGTATACAATAAAAATGCCACAAACACCACTAAAGTGTATACATACCAGCTGGGCAAAGGGACAGCAGGGAGAAGGGGAAAGGGGGGTGTGTGTAGGGAGGGGGGGAAGGGGTGGGGATGGCAACAGGGGGTAAGGGGGAAGAGGGTGGTTGGAAGCAGGGATAGGAAGACATGGTTAGAAATAAGTAACATGTCAGAGATGCATCTAGGTCAAAGCCGTGTAGGTCCATAATGAGGACAGTGCCAAAAAGTCACAAGTCAGGGAAACTGAAATGAGCAAAAAGGCAGAAAGGAGGAGGGCTAATCATCCAGCATCATGATCATAACAGTGGGGGGAAGAGGGGGGGGGGACACTGGAGATAGCATGTAGCAATAATGACATTATACAATACAGCCATTATTAAATAGAGCAATGAAAACATTATTAAATAAAGCATCCAAGTCTGAAGTCCTCGTTAAGACCAAACGGTGACATGGTTTTGAGGTCATGGATCGTCTTCGCCTCCAATTGCAGCAAAAGTTTATTGCGATCACCTCCTCGAGATGAAGTGTCGGCTTGTAAGATGGGCATACACCTTAATGTCGACAGACTGTGTTTTTCTTGTTTGAAATGTCTTGCGACCGGGAGCAGTTTGTAATCCTCCACTGTGCTCGTGTCCAACAGTGCTTTCCTGATAGTAGATCTATGAACAGCCATGCGTTCTTTCAACATATGGCTAGTCTTGCCTATGTAATAGAGCCCACACGGGCACCTGATGAAGTACACGACGAACCTTGTCTCACAGTTCATGGGTGTTTTGATGTGTATTGTTTTACCAGTGTGTGGATGGGCATAAGATTGGCCAATCTGTAAAAAGCCACAGTTAATGCATCCATGACATTTATATACACCAGGTTTTTTATGTAGCCATGTTGTAGTAGGTGCATATTTGTTAAAAGGATCAGCCTCCACTAGATAGTCCCTCAGGTTTCTACCCCGACGATAGCACATCCTAGGTGCTCCCTGACAAAAATCGCCTATTTTGGGGTCAGTACTCAGGATGTTCCAATTTTTTCTAATACTCCGTTTGATCACATTAGAAGCGGTGGTAAAAGTACTGCTGATGTTGATGCGGCTGGTCTTAATTTCCGCAATGCATGGTGTGAGGAGAGAATTCCTATCCACGCCCCTAGCTTTAGTGAGGGCTATATCAATTTCAGATCTAGGATATCCCCTGTCAAGAAACCTATTTGCCATTTGGCATAAAGCACCCTCTACTAGATCTGGATCGCTAGTGATGCGCTTAACCCTCAGCAACTGTGAGTACGGTAGTCCCCGTTTGAGAGGCTCAGGGTGATGGCTTGTAGCACAGAGCAGGGTGTTTTTATCTGTAGGTTTCTGAAAGATTTTTGTTGCAGGTAATCCACCTTTTTTATAGACCACGGTATCCAGAAATGAAATACTGTCCAAGCTATGGTTCACCGTGAAGCGTATGGTAGATGGGATCGTGTTCAAGTATGAAATAAATTGTGCTAGTTCATCCTCATTGCCTCCCCATATCAAAAAGATATCGTCAATGTAGCGGGTATAGTGGACAATGTTTACCGCAAACGGTGCATCATTTAGGATATGTAGTTGTTCATAACTGTCCATGAATAGGTTAGCATAAGCAGGTGCCATGTTGGAACCCATGGCTGTCCCTGTAAGTTGGAGGTAGAAGTCGCGTTCAAACCTAAAGAAGTTTTTATGAAGAATAACTTCAATCAACAGTAGGATGAATTCGGTAGGTGGACCATCATACTCCGAATAGTTGGAGAGATGTTCCCTGATTGCCTCCAGTCCCTCACCATGGGGAATATTGGTGTAAAGACTGGAGACATCCAGCGTGACCAAAAGCATGTTGGTAATATCAAAGGTGATGGTGCCCAGTTTGTTGATAAAGGCCGTTGTGTCCTTGACAAATGATGTCATATTGATGACCATTGGTTGTAATAAAAAGTTAACAAATTGGGAGAGTGGGTGGCAAAGAGAACCTCTCGCAGCAATAATTGGTCTGCCTGGCGGATTAATAATGGACTTGTGCACTTTAGGTAGCACATATATCACGGGAGTCAAGGGGTGGTCCTGGGTTAAAAAAGAGCCAGTCTCCTCAGAGATCCACAGGTTGTTAACACCAAGCCTGATGATGGAGTCTATTTCTGTCTTATAGCCTGGGGTGGGATCCTTCTGTAGTTTTTTGTAATAATTGGTGTCCATCAGTTGCCTCTCGATCTCTGCCCTGTAGCCACCATAATTCATGACCACAATGCCACCGCCCTTGTCGGCTGGTTTGATGATAATGTCTTTATTGGACTTCAAAGACTTGATAGCGTCTTTTTCTGCAACTGTCAGGTTAGAAAAGCTTTTCTTGTGAGTCTTGATTTGTCTCCTAGTGTCGTTGCCCAAAAGTCCCATAAAGGTAGCAATGCTGTGATTAGCTACCGTTGGATCAAAGGTGCTCTTGGATTTGAATTTATTACCAGTGCACTGTGTCTGTTCAATACTCGAATGAAAGAAGTCCTTGAGACGTAGTTGTCGGTCAAGTTTATACATATCAACCTCCCATAGGAAGGGATCTTGGGAGGTTGTGGGGACAAATGACAGTCCCTTCTGCAGTATACTCGTCTCTGCAGTTGTCAGTAGATGGTTGGACAGGTTGAAGATTACCTCATCCTTGTCTTTGGACGCCATCTCCCCTTCTTGGCTTCCCTTTCTAGGTACCTTACGCTCCCTGCCGCCTCGCCGGACCGCTCGCCTACGTCGGAGTCCGGTATGGGCGGTTTGTGTGCTGTCTCTGTGCCTGCTCCTAAAAAAGGCTCCAGATGTGTTCCGTCTGGGGCATCCGAGGCATCTGTGTCGCTGGTGTTGTACCCGGCGCCGGTACCGGGAGTTCTTTTGGACCGCGGAGGGTTTCTCCTCCGACCACCTCTTCCAGTGCCTGGTTCGTGCAGTCCCAGGAGCCATCTGTATACTCTCTTATCCTGGTAATCACTGGTCACCTGTTTGAGTTTCTCCCGTTTATACTTGGTGAGACTATCACGGTATAAATCGATTGTCGTCTGTATTTTATCAGTCCAGTTTGTAGAAATATCTAAAGCAAGTGTATCACTGTGTTTGTTGTTAATCACCTGTATCTCTTTTTTAAGGCGCGTGATTTCCTTACTGGACTGCTCAATAACAAGGATCATCAAATCATAGGAGCATTTATTAAGGATTCCAATCCACTTGCGGCAGAATTCAGTATCTGTCCGCCCTATGGTTGGTTGATTTTTGATGCGGAACCCTCTAGGGATCAATTTTTCCCTGTGATAATGTGACAAAGTCACTCCGTGCATATAGTAATCTACCTCTCTCTTTTTCAATTTAATGAGGTCATTAAAGACATCAGAGGCTTTGTCTGAGCCCAGTGCTGCCTCAAATGTTTCCGTGAATCTGATTTTGGCAACATCAGCCTCACTGTAACTGACACTGTCAGAAATGTTAGACAAAATCCCAGTGATGTCTGGATAATCTTCCATCCCACAATAGGTCACTCCGTGTAAAAAGAGGAAAAATAGATAATGGATCTAGGTATTAAGGATCCACTAATCCAGGGATCCAACACACATAATTGTTAAGGTGCACATCTCATACTAAACAAATATAGGTAACAGAGCAGATGGCACACAAATACAGATGAGGACAGGTGCTTAGTCCCATATGAATGAATACAATCAAAGGCTCCTTACCAGGCAGACCAGAGAATCCAGGGAATCCAAAGCAGGCACAGCAAGGAAGAGACAGCACACTTGTTAGCAAAAAGAATTGTATTAGTGAAGCAGGCACTGTGAGTATGTGCAGTGTGCTGTGAGTGTATGCAGTGTGCTATGAATGTATGCAGTGTGCAGTGAGTGTGTGCAGTGTGTGTGCAAAAAAAAACAACTTAAACAATTTTTTTTTTAATTCGGGGTCCACGCTCAAAACCGCGTCATAAGCGGATCCGCGTTATAGCGGATCGCGCTATAACGGGGTTCAGCTGTGTATATATATATATATATATATATATATATATATATAAAATAAAAATAAATATATGTTTCATTGAATTGAAACAAGTTATTTTCATGATAGTGCAAGACCTGATACATGCTATAATCATGTGCATATCGAATAATTTATTTCATTTATATTTCCCCCCCCCCCAAATAAACATGTTGCTCTCCAGCATGTAGGGGACAAATAAACAGAAATTATTTTAAATATTGAAATAATAATTTCCTGAATATTTTTTTTAGTGCAAATGGACAATTAAAAGATAATATAGAACTATCCAGTATAATTTAGTATAATAAGAACATGATCATGGTTTCTTCTTTCCTTTTAAGGAAACAACATCTCCTGGGTGCTATTTTTTTCAGAATTCACAACTGGGGGTCTTACGGACCTGAACCACACTATTTTTTTAGTTCTGTGGACACCCAGGTTCCCGAGATGCTTACCGCTTTATGCCGTCATTATACCCAAAGCGGCGGAGCGTGCGCCACCAAAACACATAACAGTGATCCTATGAACGCGCGGCGAACGAGGTGGCCAAGCGCGCAAATTTTGAGCAGATCCAAGAATTTGATTTTGTGGAGCGACGGCCAATGAGGACGAACCGCTCACGTGATGTCATTGCCACGCATCCCGGTCGCCTCCTGATGCCTCTTGCCTGCAGTGCAGATTTCGGGCGGCGCATCGCCCTGAGGGGTCGAGCATCCCCGGCTGCCGCCTGTATCATCAAGGCCTTACGTGCCAATGTTCTCCTCGAATTGCAGGAAACAAAATGGCCACCAAACCGTGGACCAATAAGAAGTCGCAACAGTTCACATTGTGGCTTCCTATTGGATGGATACAAATCTAAGTATCACAGTAACCGAGATGTCTCCTAAGCTTAAAATAGCACAGTTCAGCTTTGGAGGTCCCCTCTTGGTTCAAGTACTATTAAAAATCTAGTGTAATTTTGGGAAGCTGCTTTAAAGACATGGAGGGTGATTCATTATGCTGCAAGAGTGCGAAATCAAGGCACTATTGCATGAGACTCTTATATTGACTTCAATGGATAACCCTTGTAGATTTTTTATTTTACCCACAAATTATGCAACGTAAAACCCCCATAAACGATTTACACTATCACTACTGGATTCCTTCCTATTCTGCATCATCATATGTCCCTCCACAGTTAATTGTGCAATGAGTTTGCACAGTGCTGGCTTTAGCCCTGTGAATAAGGCTGCGTTTATAGTGCGGGCGACGGCAACGCGGCGGTGACGTCACGCTGCGGTCGCTGGAAAAATCAAATTGACGACTTCCAGCGATCGCGACCAAGCCGTCACTCCGTCGCGTCATCGCATCGCTCCTACTATAAGTGCACGCGACGCCGGCTATACATTTGTTTTGCCGTGATGTCGCCTCGCCATTGCCGGCACTATAAGCGCAGCCTCAGAGTTTTACACAATCAAAATGGGAATAAATGTTTCATTTGTCCGTATCAAGATGACTGCACACCATAACAGTGTCTATTACCGTACCTGCATCCGTAAATATATATACCCATCTAACAATATTACACGCTTTGGACTAGGACCATCTGCATATTGTAAAGTAAAAAAATTACATGTTGTTCCAGAAACGCAGAAGATATAGGTAATGGAGTCTAATACATGTGTGTGTTTGTACATGTACATATATTTGTTATGTACCTATACTTTACAGTACTTCTATTTTAAATATTTACTGTAGTGACCTCACTAATTAAAGTAGATTAAATTAATCTGCATAATGACAAAATTAATGCCATAATGTTTTGTGGTTTTCCATGCAGAATTATTCCAATAAGTGTATGTTACATATTGACAGATTACTCTGTCTAAAATGCATCATTGGTTTGGAGAGAACCGAAAAAATATATTTGATTACTGATGGTGCATATTGCATCTTATGAAGAAAAAAAACTGCTGTGATCATAAAAATCAGCACAATAAAGTAAAGTATAAAAATTACATGGAACAGATGTTAAAACAAAGCTGTTACTTGTTTTATTTAGTTATATTTAAAATAGTACAGTCCACATCCCCAGAACAGAAAAATCTAAACTATAATTGTTTTTGTCATTTGCACAGCAATTTTACTCCTGAGTGGTTTGTTTTAGGCAGGAATTAATAAAAATTGCATGCGCTTCAGGTGCTGGGTTGCTCACCCTTTCCATACAGCCCAGCCTGGAGCAGCGAATGCTCCTTTTCTTATTATCAGTTAATAATTCTTTCTCATTGAGGCAAATTAGGGACTTGACTGTGTTAGAGAGACTAGGACGCTGCTAGAGGCAAAAATGGGCTAAATGGCAGAAATTCCTCTCAGAGCAAGATGCATGAAGCACGATATTGTGTCCACCACAAAAGCCGCTCTGTATTTTTGATCCTTTCTAATTTAATTAGCCCAAGAGGTAGCGCATTAATTTGCCAAGAATTCTTCTGACACGAAAGCTGCCCTTATTGCAATGAAGGGAAAAAATAACCTGCGTGCTACTGTGGTATGTCGGTCATGAAAGGGGGTTATTTTCATGTTACAAATGGCATTGCATGGTTAAGAGACCTTTAAACGTCTTTAGCTGTGGTAGATCACATGTAACAAGCACAACACAAGCGCTAATTAACTAACACTAGCTGGCAAATCTTTTTAAATATTTTAAATAATATATTTATATTACAGGTAAAAAGTATTATGTTTGTGTAGTTGAAAGAAAAACATGAAAAGATATAAATACTACAGGTGGTATACATCCAGCTCTCAATGCTTAACTCCTCCTACCCTCTGTGACAATTGTAAGAGACTTGTACAATATGTTTCCTATATTTGATGTAGATCTATTAACCAGAGAGGTTTGCAGAACCGTAGACCTGGTAAATATTTATTTATGAGAACAAGGGAATAATGATATGCAATCTGATACTGTACATCTTATATTATGTATGCCAACAAAGTTGTCTCTAAAATGGCTTCATATAACATGAATGCAATATAGGATGAAAATACCCTAACACTTAGGCAAGCAATTAGGCTTCAGGAGCCTGAATTAGTGGCTGATTTGGGGCTTAATCAATAAGACCTGAACCACCTGTGATCACCCAAAATTTCCAATTCAAGTCAACAAGAGTTTTGGCCAATCATTATATGCAAATTTAGATGCTGGTAGCCACTCTCCTCAGCTTCCAGGATTCACACTGTGTCTGCTGTTCAGATATTCCCGGCCTGAGGGCCAATAGCAAGTCGGGATGTCATCGATGCAGCTTCTTATTGGACGTTGCGGAGCTGGAGCAGCTACCTGATCCTACTTTGAAGGTAAGTATCTCCGGAAGTAGGGGGTCCCCAGAGCTGAAATGAATGGGGTTCAGCTCCGGAGACCCTTGGCTTCAATTCTACACACACATACATATCTTTTTAAACTTAAAAAACAAACATCGCCTTCTTGGATTGCTCCTTTGAAGTCCTTTTAATTTGCTACGTACTGCACCTGCTCTGTCAATAATGTTGCACTCTGCTAAAGATTATTTTAGCTGTCCCAATATATATTAAAAAAAAACATTTCAAGGTCCTGAAACAGCAGCACGAGGGTTAAAAAGAACCCTTGTAAAAACTGCCACAACCAAGTTTCATTTTTTTCACAGTAGTATGCTTCTGATATTTGCTTGTACACTTTAGTGAGTCATATTTTCCTTAAGTCAAAACAAGAAGCATGGAAGTGTGAAAAATCCTGGTCAGGGAAGGGCAAATATTTTCAGACACAGATAAATCCAGCAAATATAGGCATCAAGTATCCCAGAAAACCAAAACAATTACAGTGAGTGACTGAAGCGTAAGAGTACTAGTTAGGGCTGGGACCCGCTGCGCCCGGCGGCGCGGGCGACCGCGTGAGCATTCCCCACCAGCAGGGGAATCCTTCTGAGCAGGTCCCAGTCCCCCCTCGCTGCACGGCTCACTACGCACTGTGACGCATCAGCCGCCAGGGGATGCAAGAAAATTGTGATCCCGAGCGGTGACGCGTCACGTGGTGCGCTGATGAGCCTATCAGCGGCGGGACCGGGAGCTGTCAGACAGCTTCCTACACACGGTAGGGGGTGCTGTGTGTGTGTGTGTGTGTATCAGCGTGTGTGTATCAGCGTGTGTGAGGGGGGGGTAAGGGGGAGCGGGAGCTTACCTTCCTTCCAGCAGCCCGCATCAGCTCCCTACTGCAGCCTGGGAGACCGAGCCCATGGAGGGGGGGGAGTAGCGGGTCCCTCCGCTCAAACCATGCCCCCTTCCCACTCCCGCCCCCCTCCCCCGCTCCGGCTCCCTAAAGACCGCATATCGCGGTCTGTGCCTGTCAGCACGCTGACTGAGGGAGCGGGGCCTTAGCCTTACAGAGTGCCATCATTTTAGATGTTTTATTCCAGCGTACCACTACTTTTACACTTACAGACTGATTGTTTCACTTTCTATATGAAGAAAAAAAAACATTTAATTGGAGACACTTTTCTCTTTGCTTATATAGAAATAATAATGTGTCGTAAGGGAATTCACAAATTCACCATTTTCCCAGCGTTTGCAGTTAGTCATCCTGAAGTGCTGGCCCATCTTATTGACCAAGCAAACAAGTAACTGTACTTTTAAAGGTCCATTCAGTATTTAGTAATGTTGTGAATCATACAGAGCTGAAAATCCTCCCCCATTTCCCCACTTAAGAAGTCTTTGTAATTAATAATAAGAAACAAAGAAAGTGTTCCCAGCACTCAATAGAAAATATGGGTGAAAACAACACTGAATGAAAAATGAATGCAAAAAAAAAAATTTCTATCAAAAGATTAATACAGATCTGGCAAACAATATGCAATGGACAGTGATGCTATTCTAATCTATATAGTCTAACCGCAAATGGTATCCTGATAGAACACTGCATGTAATAGGCAAAAAAGGAAGGAAGGGAGGTAAGGGAAAACAGGAGGGGAGGGGGATAAAAACAGGGAAAAACAGGGGAAAACGGGGGGGGGGGGGGGCGGGGCAATGTTTTGGGATTCCTAGCCCCTTCTTCTGGCCCGTTCCCAGAGACCAAAATGATCCTTACCCCTATAGAGCAAACTCCTTTGAAAAAGCATATGACAAACACTGAAATAACCCTGCAATTTGTGCAACAATCTATCAACTAGTAAAGTTTCTGCCACAAGATAGCTAATTTAGCCAAATAACAAAGCTGAAGAAATCCTGCAATACGTGCAACAATATCTATTGGTAATGTTTCAGCCACAAGGTAGCAAACGTATCACACCGATTGTAACCAACACTAGTATTAATACACAAGGGTTAATAATGTCACTAATATCCGAGCAAAGAACAGCCCTGAAAAACACAAAGACCACACACTATGAGTCCCAAAAAGTATTGTAACGTGTTACTGAAAGCAGGCAGCAAAATTTCTGGAAGTGCATCCAAGCAAAGAACAGCAATGACAAACACTTAAAGTCAGATGACCACACACTATGAGTTCCAAAAAGTATTGTAACGTGTTACTGAAAGCAGGCAGCAAAATTTCTGGAAGTGCAGGGCGTCTACCATATACTCTTTGTAATTAATGGACATTTTTTAATGCTTGTTCGAACAATAGTTTTGTCTGGACAACTCTATACACTATCCATCGAGCCCTTGCCGTGACTACTGAGGAATAATCTTAGTCCTTGTCCCCAGTGATCGCGAACAAGAAACGGCCCTCTATGGGGCTGGCCTCCGTCAGTCCGTGAGCACGCATGCACAAAGCGCGATGGCGCCTCCACATTTTGAAAAGTCAAGAAATTTGACTTTTGGCGCTGCGCCTGAGCGATGGCCACGTCACGGCGGCGGTTCACAAAATGAGGACAAACCAGCCACGTGACATGGCCAAGCCTCCGCCTCGCCGCCATCACGCCTCCCCATCACGAGTGATCCGAAGTCCTCAGATCGCTCGGGTGAAGGCCACGAGCGCCGCCATGTGCTCTGTTGCACGCGCGCTCACTGGGCCCGTAGCATTACACGGCGGATGTTGAGGAAGCCTTTAGTAAGCCTTCTTTTTAACTGCCAGGTAAAAACAGGTTTAGAAGGTTAATTCCATCATAATATGACCTATTTTAAAAGTGAACTCCATGTATTGTCCTTTAAAATTCATTGTGAATTTATTTATTTTTTTTCCTAGCTGTTTTTAATTTTTTTAAATAATATATTAATCTGAAAAGGCCCAAAACCTGCAGTAGAGTGTCCACACGGCAACTCCTGTTTATTCTTACTCCACCACACCAGGCGATACAGAGCGGTTTTCCTGCAGAGTTCAAGTGATTTTACAGTACCTTAATCTTCTCAGATAGTGATATTAGTAGACATCAAATAATCCTAAATCAGGGGGTATTAGCAGTCCTATTAATTTTAGTTTGGGTCTTAGTCTTTGGGAATACAATAAACAAACATACAGGGGGAGCTGCCCCTTTGAATTATGCGCTTCCCTCAAACTATGGCATGTAAAACCGCTGGCACTGTGAGCATCCATTTTTTTTATTAATTAAAAAAATTCCCTTTTAAATGCATTTGATTTAAAAAATACTATATGAAAGGTAGTAGTTTGTATGAGAAAAAACAGTAGATTTTTCTGGAAACCAAATAAAATAAAACATAAAACAAATATTGACACACCCGAAATTAGGCAAAAAAATGTGGGCTTCCTTAAACGGTACAGTAGAAACTGATTTCTGATATGTAGCAGATTCGTTTAATCATTGTTTTCCTTAACTATTTTCTGCTAATTAAATGGCCAACTCTAATGAAGATATTACTAAACAAATTAAACTTGATAAAGCATAAATATATAATATTATTTTTTATATTATATATTATTTTTATATATTTTAGTCCACTAAAAAGGGGTGCTCACCGCCAGTCGTCAAGATCCCCCACTGAGCCACCTGTGCTGAAGCTGGGATATCCTTAAAACCTGATCTGTTGGGGGGTCTTAACGACTGGAGTTGAGCACCACTGCACTAAAAGATATGTATCCGCCAACAAACCTGCAATGCCAAAGGAGAGGATATGCATTCATTGAGGGGGAGGGGGATGTTAAAACGTTTTATTACAGCTAGCATCAAAACCAGGGAATAAACTAATTTATATAACATAGTGCATTCTAAGAAAATATCTTTCACTTTCTTGTAACATATGGGATTTACACAAGCCTCAACTGCAGTTTCCTCTTTCTGGTAATTCCAATGAAAAACACGGACATTGCAATACTGGGGACTGTATGTCTTTAATGTTAAAGGACTTACAAAATTATCAGACAGTCTCCATAATATATTCTCTCTTTAAATCATTAAAGCTCTAGTAGTCTCCTTGCAAAGTATATCAGCGCTCGGCAGCTTTGTCAGGTAATATATCTAAAATATGTCCTGTCCCTTGATTTCCTGTTGCTTGTGCAATGTGTTTCCTAAAGGTGTTATGCTCAAAATAAACGTGTTTGTCTCCTCGTTTTAAAAGAGGGTCTGCAAGAAATGTTCAACAAATGTTAATTGTTAAATATACAAGATGTAAAAACAAAAATACTTTATCAATCCGTAACCCCTCTTTCCCTCAGACTATAGGGTCTGTCGCTGAGGTGGGGGCCTGAGTCCTATGGATCTATGTATATGTATTATAGAGTGCGATATATGTGGTGTGGGGCTGGAGCAACTGTAGTGAATTATAACGGGCTTTATATACATGAACGTACACGTTTTATATAAGCTGACCCTGTGATCCTTAACTGCAGGATCACGTTATACACTATTACACATATCAATTGTACAGTAACAATATGATCGCTGCGCAAGTGAATTGTAGCGTCTATCACTGGCAGGCCTCCCAGTCCTAGAAGTACTGGCCTATATGTTTCGGACGCCGGCACACCCGTTGGGGCTCATTAGATAGTGTGTATGTTGCAGGCCTGTGCTTCACAAAAGGAACTTTGTTACCAGTATAGCTGCAGGCTGCAGGAGATATCCTCTGTGGTCTAGCTCACCCACTCACAGTCTGCTGCGGGGTCCTGCTCAGTTGGGCTCACTTGTGCAGTGGTCTCTTTGTCTGCTTTGCTCAGCGTAGTCTGGTCCTGATCTGCTGGGCTCTGCTGCATGCACTGGTTCAGCTGTGCAGCGCTCTCTCCAAACAGCTCCCTGAACTCCTCCAAAGTACTGCAGGAAATGACTGCCCCCTCTTAACAATCTCTCTATCTCTCAGTTCCTCCTCCTTCACCAGCCTTCCTACTGGCTTACCACAGTCACATGTCCTATAAAGAGGTACCTGCTTGGGGCAGTATCCTGTGTGCTTGCAGACAGGGGTGTTACAAATATGATAACATTTCTTTTGTACCTCTCTGGAAAGGTTTCCCTTAAACAGCAATGGAGATATTAAAAGTATATAGCTATACAGGTATACACTTACAGTCACCTAATTTGAACTATAGATCTTTCACTATCAGTGCTTACTTCATCTAGTGCGAGAAACAACCCATCTAGGCACCTACATCTTTCTAGCGCTTAATGAAAGGAACAGTCAAAGTTCAAAAGAAGGTATTATTGATGTTGACCATGAGAACTGACCTTGTTTCAATATCCCATATCATATAGATATTAGTAATGTAATTACAGTCTCTCCACCTCAAATACTCCTAGAGAAAGCGCTGTTTAAACGTGAAACGCGTGGGAGTGCTATCCCCCTGTTTTTGTCCTATCGTGTTTTTTGTTTTAATCATGTCGTTTAAGAAACTTTTTTATTTTTATACAATCTCTGTGAGTTGTTGAGTGCTTTCATAGGAGTTCGCAGTCCAGCCCATCCCTTGCTACTTCTCTCCACCTCAAATAGCTGATTCACATAATTGATTCATACAGAGATTTCTAGATTAGGGTGGATATTTGGATTAGACATGTGAACCAGTCCTAGTCCGCTTTGTAAAAGTTCTGGAACTGTTTTTAAGACATTCTCAAATTTGGGAAATGGAGAGACGGCTATTTTATTGTGTTGTGTATTTAAATGAGCCCTTCTCAACACATATATGCAAATATTTGTGAAATTCCAGTAATTTGCCAAAATTTGCCAAGATTCGACAACCATTTTCGCAAAAAGTGTATTAAAGTGCTCTCAAAGTAAGATACTTGCAGTTGGTGAGTTCTGGTGGAAATCTCCGCAAATGTTTTACCAGCGGTGAATATCCAAAATGCACAAAATTCTAACGCAATGGTTTTGCCTACAGTAACTTTAATTAGTACATAAATATAGACTAGTTAACCTTTATCTTCGTGTGCTAGTACCATTCCTATACTATATAAAATATTTAAGTCACACTCTCTATGTCAATGTAAAGAAATGTCATATTCGTCTACAACCCTGTACTGTCCTGATATAAAAGAGAATAGTCAGTTGGCTAGTTCACTGGAAAAGTATCAATACCTGTTGACATGTGAAATCCATTTCAATGTCTCTGAATACTGATACTTATGGGTCTTATCTCTAGGAAGATTATGTGGGTTACAAACAGATGGGAAGTGCCAAATGGTCCTTATCTGCCTTCATCTTCTAAGTATCTATTTAATACAAATTAAACAATCCTAAAACTGTTTCCTGTTTGTAAAAAAAAAAGAGGGCAGATAGGGGATAAAACTGAATCTCTAGTAAACCCCCTGTTGCTGTAATTTTTTACCTGCTTTGTTGGTAACGGAATGGCCAGTCAATCGCCAGCATTCTTAATCAAGCACTATTAAAACACAAACCTAAACTATATACAATATCTACTCTGATGAAGCTCACATTTATCACACAACAAATCCATCCATGATTAGGTCACAATAGCTACACGGTTGTGCTGGTTTATTGAGAAATATGTTATGCAGGAACTGTGACCACAAAAATATTTGTCTTTTGTTGCTAATTGTTTTAATGCTGGACCATTTACAATATATTTCCCACACAACTTAATTAGAGTTTCTGCACAAGTTAAAACAAAATTGGAATATGCAAAACAAGAAAAACTAGCATTAAATATACATTAGTGACTTTGGTACTTATTACACAGTAATGATAACAGTATGTCATATGGCTGCCTAGTTCACCATACCCTTTAACTAACCATAAATGTTTAGAAGGTGACCTATTTTGCATCCTTACTCGTATAGCCCAAATTTATGATAGTCTAACACATGGAGTTTCAAAATCACTAGGACAAAAGTCAAATTAATGTATGAATATTTTTTTCTTACTGAACCCTTGAGGGAAATGTTCCTGTAAAACTGCTTGTGCTTGATGGCTTACTGGAGGTTTCCAGGAAAAAACTTCCTTCTGGGTAACAGTAATACCTAGCATCATTTTAGCTAACTCCAAAGGAACAGACCACGGAAGACTATCTAATTCCAGTAAACAGTGAATATAATTTACAAATTAATACCTTTGTGTTAGTGTAGTAGAAGATAGACAGGAAAAAGGGAGTGTGTGACAGGAGCTCAGCCTCAAACATAAATATTTTTTTTTTTTTGTGGTTTACCAATATAGTCCCAACGCAATTACTGTAATGGTATATTTTACATTTATTTTTTTGTCTCAGAGGATGCCTGGCTTGAACTTTGGTACAATGACTCACAAGTAGACTTCTGGAATAGATACTTGAGAAAACCCATCTCCCCCTTTTATCTGTGCTGTTTTCTTATCAGGAATGAAAGCTGGAGGATGACTGCAGTCATCTATATCTACTGTGTATCATCAGGGAAGTTGCATAATGCAACCACCTATACCAGCAGGGGTTGTCTGACAGTAGCCATTATCTTGTCTACTCCTCTGGAGTTCGATGTTTAAATGAGGAATCAAATCTTTAAAATAACCCTTAGGTGTTGGTATTGTTCATTTACTTGCATATTTTTTTTAGTTTTCCAACAATACTCTATGTCCTTGTTATACAGTTGCAGGTATTAAAAAAAATAGGAGGGAAGCTTAATAGTCTGCATATCGTGCCTTACAATCCTTTAATCAAGCCTTTAACCCTGTAAATAAAACACAGTTCATAAGAGAAAAAGAAAATATATAACAACTTCAAACATCATGCAATTAGCAAGTTGAAATTCTAGCATCTTCAGCACCAAAAGCCTTAAAATGCATTGGTTTGAATGGCATCTCAGTGAACTAGAAACTAGAAATATGTCCCCTTGCAGATGCACTTACCAGAACACCTTCCTACTGGCTCTGTACGGTCTTCCTACTTACCAATTAGATTGTGAGCTCTTCGGGGCAGGGACTCCTTTTCCTAAGTGTCACTTTTATGTCTGAAGCGCTTCTTCTTCCCATTATGTGTTATTTGTATTATTTGTTATTTATATGATTGTCACATGTATTACTGCTGTGACACGCTATGAACATTAATGGTGCCATATAAATAAAGACATACATACATACAAATCTTAAAAAAGGCAAAATAACTGTGCATTTAACATGCATATGAGAGACTTTTCTTAGGGGAAAAGATGGTTACAAGAAATGTATTGTGCTATTTCCATAGCCAAAAATGTTTATTAATCAGATCTCAGCAGTACTTTTAGAAAATCGCATGCGTGCACACTGCTTAGGAATATTTTGGCACAAAGCAACTTCACTAGAGGTAAAAGACAGCTGTGACAAATGTTGGAAAGCCAATGTCCTCATCCCATGACACTTTTTTTCTACAGAAATACATCTGCATGTGGTATTAATTGCTCAGCTGAATAAGTATGAAGCCCAGTTCAATGTACTCTATATTTATATCCGTGTACCAAGCCAAACACGTAACAAACAGCACACATAAATAAAAGGAGGTCCAGATGGGAAGAGAAAAAGTAGGTGGACGGGGTAGGTGAGAAGTCTGAGCGTATTATTGGTGTATATGTACAGATGCAGCGGCCATTATTACTTTAACCCCTTAATTACTTTAGCAGTTAATACTGCTATGGTAATGAAGGGGTTAACCACTCCCGCTAACCACCCAGTAGGTATAAACACCCATCACGGCCAAACATCACCTTCATCCATCCCCGCTACCCACAATAAACATTCAAAAACACAACAACCCTAATACCCACCTCCTCTACCCCCAACAGTCCCCCCAACAAATACAGTACAGTAATGAGCAAAATTACTATTATCCAGATATGGATAATGGTGCATTTGTCCATTCAAAACAAAAGATTATCAGCCAGCATAAAGTAAATAAAACTTCTACTTACCCCTGCCATGGTGAAGGCCATCCTCAACATCATCCTCCACGTCCATGTCCTCCGTTGGCAGGAAAACAACAAGAAAAAATACAATCTAATGTCCCCTAACTCCTAATCACCTTAGCTATTAGTAACCGCTATAGTAATTAAGGGGTTAAGCCCCCTCCCTGGCTACCCACCAGGGAGGCCTAACCACCCACCCCCGAACAAGTACACCCACCCTCTACCCATTGATTCGCACAGTATATAATATGGGCATGATTAGCCACTATAGCAGTAAATGGGCAACATTAAAAAAAATCTACAGGCCCAAAAATACACAACAATAAAAGAAATGTAACCCCTAACAAACATAACAATTAAATGAAATGCCTAAACAATCCAAAAATGTAATAAACAAAGCCCTACAAATACACAAGTGTACATTCTATATTTTTACATTTATAAAGTTGCACCTTTTATCTGGATTGCACTTTGTTGGCTTTCTCTTTCCATTAACTCCTGCATTGCCATTGTCATCACCACACACACCCCACATGAGATTTGGGATTGACTTCTACTCATTTGAGTTAAGATTGAATAGGACCCCCACTGTCTTCTGAGATATTTGCCATAGTTTTGGATATGTTTGATTGATTATGGAAGAATGTGAGTTTCCACTTCAGAGATCTGTTATCAACACATCACCTATACTTATAAGAACTTATTGCACTATGATGTGTTCTAGGTCTTTTCTACATATAACATGACACTTGCGCTCCCTTACCTGTGAAAATATGCATTAGCCAGATTCTCACCACAGTGATATGGGATGGGTGGGAAGCAGATATAGCCAAAGGATCTCTGAACAATAATATTTAGAAAATAAAATTCCAAAGAAAAGAAAAAATGCAATGAGAGCACAATACAAAGATTTGTCTATGAGAGGGAGAGATCAGGAGAACTGATATTAAACATACCTTTGATATGAACAGATATTTTAATTAATATTCAGATTAAGTCGTTTTGCCAGTGTGTGATGAGTATGAAACTGATATGGTACAAATATAATGCATACAATCATATTAGTAGCATTGACATGATAATATATACCCACTTATATCTAAATTGTTACACATAATGTACCCACATTCTAACTGTGGTTGTTACACATAATGATTTACCAAATAGTGTTTGTACATTCTTCTTGTTACTCTATTTACAGTATAAACCATGTTCACTTATTTGCGATCCTAATACTTGTCTTCATCTACACTGTTTAGACTGTAAGATCTCCTGAGTAGGACCTTTCTCTCATACTGTTTATATTCATATCTGTAACAATTTTCTGGTATAAGTACGATGTAAGCTAGTTTTAAGAGGTTGAACTATTTTAACATAATTTAAAGTTGTAATACTACTCTACTCTTCTGGATGTGTGATTATTATTTTTTGGAAATGCTATCTAAAATATATTACATTGTAGGCGATGTGTGCAAGGTACAGTCAGGAGCCTTGTTTTTGGAAAATAAATGTAGGCTTTATTTCGCCAAAATGCATGAATAAAAAACATAGACTTTCCCTCAGCCAAGGTGCAGAAAAAGACAGGACAGGATAAAGTATAGGGCTATTCTAGGCCAAAGTTCAGTTTCCCAGCGTATGAAAGTCCATACATCTACTGTATAGGTGTCTAAATAGATATCTGGTGTCCCTTGGCATCAAGGATAAGGGGATATAGCCTGCACACACCAGTGTCCCTAGGGATAAAGGACACACGTGTGGTCTGTACGCAGACTAGGGAGAGACAGCTAAATGGTTCACTTTCCTGCCTTTTAAATGCCTTTCTAAACTTAGCTGGGCTCGTTTGTAGCCCTGCCGTCCTCCACACAGGGATTAACCACTGCCTGGCCGACACCCAACAGCTCTAGCTGTTGTAAACAGGCTTGCCCCGCTTACATACATTATAATTACATTTGTTTTAACTTCTCAATATATGTTGAAGTATGGAAACATTCAGTATGCAAACCACCCAGTCTACCCATTTTCCTACCTGCTGTAAAACCTTAAACTCTATTTGATCCTTGTCTTTAAAAAAAAAAAAAATTAGGATCGTTTTATGTTTTTTCCAATCATTTTTTAATTCCCCTACTATACACTATTAGTCTTTCCCACCTCTATTAGGAGACTATTACACCAACTAATCAGACGGCATGGCCTGGGTTATCACGGCTATGCAGATGACACTCAACTCTACTTTCCTTTGCACCAGGTACTAAGGACCCATTATCAGTCTTCAACAGATGTTTATCTGAGCTCCTAGAGTGGATCAGTGCCAGTTGGTTGAGGTTCCATCCTTTTAAGACAGAAGTGCTTGTAGTGGATGCTCACCAGCGGAAGACACAAAGCCTGCAACTAGGTAAACCAACTAGCCTTTAGCTTGGGAGTTCCCAGTTGCTAAACTATGTCCATGTGTGGAATCTTGGTGTTGTTATTGACTGTGACTTGACCCTTAAACATCAGGTGTCAGCCATAATCAAATCTTTGTTCTTCCACCTAAAACACATAGCCAGGATTAAGTCACGTGATCCCCCAAGAGGATCTTACTATGTTTGGCCATGCCTTTGTGTCCTCACATCTAGAATACTGCAAAGCCCTTTACCTGGGAAAAAACTGCACTGCCTGAAGCTGTTGCAGAATGCTAAGGCCAGCTTATTAACGATCTAGACCCGTTCTTGCCACATAACACCTGTTGTCCATTATCTGTACCGGCTTCCTGTAAAATAGCGAATTTATTTCAAAATTGGCTTTCTGACATTTAAAGCACTACATGACCAGGGTCCCAGCTATGTGACGGAGCTTCTAACTCCCTACACTCCAATTCACTCACTTCAATCTCCAAATGAAGGACTCGTCTCTGGAAATCTGTAAAAACAGGTTCAAAACCTACCCGTTCAACCAGGCATTTAATTAATGAACCACAACCTGCCTGGCATTTAATAGCTATCCTTTATTGCATCTTTACTTGTGTTTGGTCTTCATTTATAACCTTAAATGTTTTCTTTTTTCCTTTTTGTAACTGAAGTGCTTTGAATCCCATTGAGAGAAATGTGCTATATAAATAAAGTTACTATTATTATTATTATCAACATTCTGTGAAGAAGTGCTTCCTCACATACAGTGGCGAGAACACGTTTGTGAACCCAATGATAATTACGAAAATTCGTAATAATTATCTTCTTGAATCAAAACCAGTCTTTTCTTAAATATCCAATAGGGTTTATAGTAACCAATTCCATTGCTTTTGAAACAAACTGATGTATGAATTAGATAAACAATGAGTAATTAAGAGACAGGGCATGTGCAAAATTATGTGAAAGCCTGGTTTATCAGCTAAATTAAAGGGGATAATTAGAATCAGGTGTTAAAATAATTAAATAGCTCTTCAGGGGTGAGATTGGGAGACACCACATAATATAAAGATCATAAACTTAGTGAGTTTGGTCTTCACCTTACAGGTGTGTGAAAACATGTGATGCCATTATGAGGTTTGCAAAATCCTTTCCGGGTTTTCAAATTCCGGTCCGGGATTTTGCTCTTGTTCGCAATCTGTGGCTGGATCGTCCATTTTTGCTCCTGGCAACTTCCTTTAACAGGACAGCCCTGAGCAGGAAGTTGCAGAGCAAAGATCCAGTTACATGCTGTGTACATGCAATGCGTTTATGCTTTTTGTCTGTCACGTTACCAGACCCGGCTCACATACCTCGACTACCTTTGTCTTCATACAGGACACCTGCAAGCTCATATTGAACCGCCAAAATAACCACAACATATATATAAGCATATAAGTGTCACAGAGGAGTGCTACTGAGCATGGCAATATATATTTAAAACCAGAGACAGAACATGAAACACAGGTGGTTATTTTGGGGGTTCAATATGAGCTTGCAGGTGTCCTGAATGTTTTACAATTCTTGTTCAGCTGGTCTTAGCTAATTGGAGGGTGGCTCTTCCTATCTTGTAGAAGTTCACACCCTCCCACATTTAGTGGTTAAAAGCTCACTCCATCGCATCTCCCACTCTCAGGGGAACTTGCTTGCTTGCAGTATGATTGTGACAAATCTAATACAGAGTGCTTTTCCTGGTAATGTACAGGTTAATAAAAGCTTCAATCAGACTTAGAACTATGCAACTAATTTTGACAGATTTATTATAAATCATTCTTCCTGGTAATGCACAGTTTATTAAGAATTGATATTAGTGTTAGGGACCCTTTGACCAAAATGTTAAACTAAAAGACCATTTTATTTCATAGATATCTATACATAAATATATTTAGGCACAGTACCATGTATAAGTTTCATTGGATGTGCACTGAGCTCTGTCTGCGTTTCATGTTCTGTCTCTGGTTTTAAATACCTTTGTCTTCAGCCCGCTCCGACCATTGCAAGTATCTCGACTACCCTATGATTTCTGCCTGCCTCGACCTCTGTATCCACACTGACTACGCAACTCTGCTACCAGCCCTGACCTTCGGCCTACTACTCACTACTCTATCAGGACTGTCCCTCGGCTCAGGTCTGTCATTCACCTTCCGACCTTAGCCCTGCGGGTCCGTTTCCTGCTTGAGACGAGCATCATTACAGCCACGATCAAAATAAATCTCTGAGGACTTCAGAAAAGCAGTAATTGATGCTCATCAGTCTAGAAAGGGTTACAAAACCATTTCTAAGGATTTGGGGCTCCACCAATCCACTGCAGTCTACAAATGGAGAAACTTAAAGACCACAGTCACTCTACCCAGGAGAGGTTTTCCTACCAAAATCTATCCAAGAACAAACCGGCAAATCATCCAAGAAGTCACAAAGAACCCCAGAGTAACATCCAAGGATCTATAGGCCACTCTCACTTTAGCTAATGTGAGTGTTCATAACTCAACTATCAGAAAAAAGACTGAACAAGAATAGTGTTCATGGACGGAAACCACAGGAAGCCAGGAGGAAACCACTGCTCTCTAAAAAGAACATTGCTGCCCATCTTAAGTTCACCAAAGAGCACGTACACGATCCACAAGACTTCTGGAACTATGTTCTCTGAACAGACGAGTCAAAGGTAGAACTTTTTGGTCTCAATGAGAAACATTGAAGCCTCAAATGTCACTGCGTTGAAGCAGTTCTGTAAGGAGGAATGGGCCAAAATTACTCAAAACCGTTGTGAGAGACTGACCAGCAGTTACAGGAGACGCTTAGTTGAAGTGCTTGCTGCACAAGGGGTAGCCATAAAGTACTCAACTAATGGTTCACATACATTTTAACATATGGATATTGAATGTTGAATGTATGTTCATGGGCGTCCGCAGGAGGGGGCAAGGGGGGGGGCGCTTGCCCCCCCCTGGATCCAGGGCCGCCAACAGCGGATGACAGAGGGCACTGGCGTGACAGGATTTAGCGCGCTCACAATGTGCAAGGAAGCGTGCGCGTCTCTGCAAAAAAAAAAACCTCCCTTGTCTCCTGATTGGCTGGCGCGTGTTGGCACGCTGCCAGGATTTTTTTTTTTTTTGGCCCTCGCAAGCTCTATCTGAGCTTGCATAGCGAGGCCCGCCCTTTCCTGCATGGAGCAAGTCAGGTGAGTACTGCTCCATGCCACTCTCGCTTCCCCCTTGTCCTCCTGCTCTGATTCCCCCCCCCCTGCTCCGATCCCCCCATTCCAAAATCTTCCCCCTGCTCTGGTCCCCCCCGTTCTGATTCTCCCCCCCCCTGCTCCGGTCCTGCCTTCCCGTTCCGATTCCCCCCCTGCTCCGGTCCCCCCTTCCCATTCCCTCCTGCTCAGGTCCCCCCCTGTTCCGATTCCCCCCCTGCTCCAGTCCCCCCCCTGTTCTGATTCCCCCCCTGCTCCACCCCCCCTGTTCCGTTTCCCCCCCCCCTGCTCCGATTCCCCCTTGTTGTGAGTTTCTGAGTTTGTGTCTGAGTGTGTGTGTCTGAGTGTGTGTGTGTGTGAGTGTGTGAGTGTGAGTGTGAGTGTGTGTGTGTTTGAGAGACTGTGTGTGAGTGTGTGTTTGTGTGAGTGAGAGTGTGTGTGTGTGTGTGTGTGTGTGTGTGTTTGTGTGCGTGCGTGCGTGCATGCGTGCGTGCGTGTGTGTGAGATCAGGGGGGAGGGAATGTATGTGAGGAGGGCGGATTCAGGGAGTGGGTTTGTGTCAGAGGGGGATAATTGATGGAGGGGGGAGAGTGAGGAGACAGGGGGTGTAATAGAGGAAGTGAGGAAGAGAGGGGTGAGGGGGGAGAGTGAATGAAGAAGAGAGGGGGTAAGAAAGAGATGGGGCTACACCTTGGGACTATCTGCATTAGAGTGGCACCAGACAAGGTGTGTGTGTGTGTGTGTGTGTGTGTGTGTGTGTGTGTGTGTGTGTGTGTGTGTGTGTGTGTGTGTGTGTGTGTGTGTGTGTGTGTGTGTGTGTGTGTGTGTGTGTGTGTCTGAGTGTTTGTGTGTCTGAGAGTGAGAGAGAGTGTCTGAGAGTGAGAGAGAGTGTCTGAGAGTGAGAGAGGGATTCTGAAGGGGAGGGAGTCTGGGGGGGGAGTCTGAGAGAGTCTGAGGGGGAGAGAGTCTGAGGGGGAGAAAGTCTGAGAGAGTCTGAGGGGGAGAGAGTCTAAGGGGGAGAGAGTCTGGGGGTGAGAGAGTCTGAGATAATCTGAGGGGGAGAGAGTTTGAGAGAGTTTGAAGGGGAGAGAGGCTGAGAAAGTCTGAGGGGAGAGAGTGTCTTAGGGGGGGGAAGTCTGAGAGAGTCTGAGAGGGAGAGTCTGAGAGGGAGAGTCTGAGAGAGTCTGAGAGAGTCTGAGAGGGAGAGTCTGAGAGAGTCTGAGAGAGTCTGAGAGAGTCTGAGAGGGAGAGTCTGAGAGAGTCTGGTCTGAGAGGGAGAGTCTGAGAGAGTCTGGTCTGAGAGGGACAGTCTGAGAGAGTCTGGTCTGAGAGGGAGAGTCTGAGAGAGTCTGGTCTGAGAGGGAGAGTCTGAGAGAGTCTGAGAGGGAGAGTCTGAGAGGGAGAGTCTGACAGGGAGAGTCTGAGAGGGAGAGTCTGAGGGGGAGAGAGTGTCTGAGGGGGGGGGGAGTCTGAGAGAGTCTGAGAGGGAGAGTCTGAGAGAGTCTGACAGGGAGAGTCTGAGAGAGTCTGACAGGGAGAGTCTGAGAGAGTCTGAGAGGGAAATTCTGAGAGAGTCTGAGAGGGAGAGTCTGAGAGTGTCTGAGAGGGAGAGTCTGAGAGCGTCTGAGAGGGAGAGTCTGAGAGGGAGAGTCTGAGAGGGAGAGTCTGAGGGGGAGAGAGTGTCTGGGGGGGGGGGAGTCTGAGAGAGTCTGAGAGAGTCTGAGAGGGAGAGTCTGAGAGAGTCTGAGAGAGTCTGAGAGGGAGAGTCTGAGGGGGAGAGTCTGAGAGAGTCTGAGAGGGAGAGACTGAGAGGGAGAGTCTGAGAGGGAGAGTCTGGGAGGGAGGGTGTGTGTGTGTTTGTGTCTGTCTGTCTGTGAATGAATACAGACACCAACCCACAGTCAGTCAGTCACCCACCCAAGTGTCAGTCAGTCACCCAAGTGTCAGTCACACACGAGTCAGTCAGTCACCCACCCAAGTGTCAGTCACCCACCCCGTCACCCACACACCCCCCACACCCACTCTCTCTCTGAGAGTCTGAGAGAGTCTGAGAGGGAAATTCTGAGAGAGTCTGAGAGGGAGAGTCTGAGAGTGTCTGAGAGGGAGAGTCTGAGAGCGTCTGAGAGGGAGAGTCTGAGAGGGAGAGTCTGAGAGGGAGAGTCTGAGAGGGAGAGTCTGAGAGAGTCTGGTCTGAGAGGGAGAGTCTGAGAGAGTCTGGTCTGAGAGGGAGAGTCTCACACCCACTCTCTCTCTCTGTCTAGTTAAAATTATGCCCCCCCTGAAAACATTTCTGTGGACGCCCATGTGCATGTTATGTATGTTATCTACAGTATGTAAAATGCTCGAACATGGGACTTTCAAGCAACCCTACATTTTGAATTGTTTATTTTCTATTTTTGACAGCCAAAGTCAAATATTCGACTGATATTTTATTGATATACACTTTAAATATGCTGTATAAAAAATATACTTGTACTTTAGCTCAACACCATTACCTGAACGCTGAACACCTGACACAAAGACAAATTTTACCATAACTGAATATCATATTCAGAAAAAACAATGCAATGATGACAAGCATAAAGCTGGTTACTTTGCAAATGCCATATAATTCATATTTTATATCTTTTATTTGTAATCTTAATATAGCACTTTTATCACAGCAGTGAGAGATAAAACTGAGTAACAGGTATTTCTTCAACAAAATCATAATGAAACCTGCCTTCTTTACTGTCATTCCATTCTAGATGATGTATTTGCAGCAACGGTGCAACATTCTGTCCCTTTATTATCTGATCTCATCAATTTTGTGTCATGTAAAGGCAGCTGCTAGCTGACACATCACAACATTTGAACATTTTGATTTTTCTGTATAGCAATTTGCACTTCCATTTACACAGTCAAAGCACTGAACATCATCTGATGAGGAAAGAAATGTCACAAATATAATAAAGGACATTTAACCTGACAAGGAATTTTCTTTTTTAAGTTTATATATTTAACATTACTTATTCATAGGCATCCTTACAGGGTAAATGTTTCTACAATGTGAAACAGCATCATCTATTACATATACGTACATGGAGATGTATACCTTCCTCGTAGCCCATCAATTATTTAGTGTTCTGTCCCTCTGTGAGGTCAACACATACATATGACATTAATGGATGAGAAGTACTCGAAGAAACAAACCTGTCCCAGTGCTTAAGAAGGCAAAGTTTTGGTCTGTCTCACCACAACCTATATACCATTGTGGGTCAAGCAAAATTGAAGGCAATGTTCCTTGATATATTGCATGAAGAATAGGATAAATCCAGACACACGGTCTTTGTCAAGGTGAGACACCTTGATAAAGACTGTGTGGCAGTCGGAACGTTGGTTGCTTTATTGCCGAATACATTTTTCAAAGAGAAGACCGTGTGCCTGGATTTATCCTATTCTTCATGTGAATTCTATGGGACTTTTCAAGATAATCTCTGGTATCCGTGAGCACCGGCAGTTGATACTCCTTTTCCTATTTTGATGAGATGTGTGCCAGATAGCTGCTGTATGTGACCTTGGCATATTGCAAACATATCCTAAAACACACTTCATATTTTTTGTTAATTATTGCGCTCAGAAGAAAAGTCCTGTGAACAATGAAATAGGAATTCGAAAACCATATCTGGAACAAAAGTTCATGCAAACGTACAACTATATTAACAATATTGATATTAAAGTCATGGTTAGACTTTTTTTTTATTTTGTGCCATAAAAGATGTTAGAACAGACGTGTGTATGTGTCCAATGGCATTAATATCCATAAATTAATTGTATTTTTAGTGTGTCAGAGCAAATTTGTCCTTACCTGATAATGACATTGATCCATGTGTTCAAGTTGACACCCTACAGAACATTCTTCAGTCTCAAATAAATATTGCCCATCCTTCTATTACTTATGTAACATGTACACGTCTGGATGGTCATCCATTCCATCAGGTGTTCTAATCACAATTTAAATCAATGTCATAGGGCAATGGTAATGATAAATAACTTGTATAAAGAGGCCCAAGCATAATTTTTTAAACCTTCAGAGCATTTGTTATGCATACATTATTTAAGATAAGTGCTTCATCTGTCAAGTACATTTTCAAATGTGCAACATAGAGTATGGTATGTGAAAATGACATCTGACTTCCTTTTGCAAAAAGTGTCAGCCCCCACCTTAGAAATCCCGCAGCAAAGCAAACTAACGATCATTTTTACAACTGTTTGTGGCATATTTTTGCATTGCATGCATTTTCACTTACAGCAAAACTAGGATTCTTAACAAGATCCAATATTCTAATTATTACAGACATGTCTAAGCAGGTAATATCACAGTATAAAAAAAATCACTGACAAAATTAGCTTTTAACATTTTATAGATGGATGTCTTGAGCGGAATGAAACCCCAACTATATTTAAATTCCCTACACTGTACATTGTGCACGGGCAGTTTCACATTGTACATGCAGAAATATATTTGTGAAGATCCAGCAGACAGCAAATACATTCATATCAGAATCTTAACATTTGTTCATTTTTAAAGAGGCTAAATATATCTATCAGAAGGTTCACTCTGATGAAAATATATATAGTATATAGTGTATATATATATATATATATATATATATATATATATATATATATATATATATATATATATATATATATATATATATATATATATTGTATATATATTATTTAAAGAAAAGTATATATATACTGTATATATATTATTTAAAGAAAAGACCAGTATAGTCTAAATATCTGCACCAGACAAAATGAATGCAAAATAGAGGGTGATTAGTGACCCATAACACACAGGAGCCCAACATTTTCGTCTATATAACCTTATTTACTCAAACGTTGTGTTCTGAAATAAGTTTATAGCAAGGTGATTGATATATATATATAAATATATATAGAACAAAACAAGCAGAAAATGAAGTAGCGCCTCTATATTATCCGCCATTTGCCCACGAACATTGTTGCTGCTTACGGTCAGATTTTGGCACTCGTGTGTGTCTTCACGGCCGTTAAACAACTATACAGAGGACTTTCAAGGCATTGTTTCCTGGAGGGACCTCTCTTGCTGAACACTGAATGCGAGGTATTCCGTTTCCGGTTTCGGCTGCACGAAGGAGGGTCACGTGACGACGCCATTGACCAGAGCGGACGCTGATGATCGACCTGTTGGCACATGAGAGCCTATCTCATACATGCTATTGATTGCTGTACTTTTGTGAGTGGGCATTTGATAGATGTTATGTTCCTTTAATATAAATATATATATATATAATATTATATATATATATATATATATATATATATATATATATATATATATATAATATTATATATATATATATTAGCTTATATACCCGGCGTTGCCCGGGATTTCCTGTCCACGTGTACTGACCCAGTCATGATGCAGGATGGAACTGCCAGGACTTCAAAACTGCACGGGTAAGTAATGGGTGTGTGTGTGTTGCTGCTCCTCCTGCTCGCACGGTTTGTCCCCCTCCTGCCTCCGGTCCCGTGTCTGGCTGCCCGCGTTGGGTGGAAGGTGGTAGCGGGGGGTGTTCCCTTGTTCAAAGCCTGCTGTCAGCTCCTTGTGACCTGGGGTAAATCATTTTATCTCCCTTTGCTTCAGGCACCATAAGCATAGATTGTAAGCTCATCTGTTCAGAGACTGGGTCTTTAAAAATCTTATGTACAATGCACTATATTGTAATTGTGAAGTGCTTTGAGTCCCATAGGGACAAAAGGGCTATATGAAATAAAGTTGTTATTATTTGTAACGGGTTTCCCCCCTGACCCCCCCCCACCCCCCCCCCCTACCCCCCCCCCCCACCCCCCCCCCCACCCCCCCCCCCCCATCCCCCCCCCCCACCCCCGCCCCCCAATCGCTGTTTAGCAGAGAACTCACTCTCTTGTGAACACTGCAATACATGTAGCCTCCGACAAGTAATAAACTCGGCATACCCCAGGCTAGGCAAAACTCTTTCTTGGTATACTGCACACGATAACAGTCCATACACGTGGCAAACTTACCCTTACTAAGTATTACTGCCAGGAGGAGAAAGAACTATAGCCCCAAAACTACCCAGGGCTACATATTAAACAAAGAAAATATTACACTAGGCATCCAAAGAGAAGATGCGTTGAAAGACCTTAAAAGAGGCAAGAACTGATTTTTATTTCCTTAGTGTTGTTCTCCCTAATTGAGATGCACATTAAAAGGCAAACACAATGTTTATCAATGAGTTAATATTAATACTGGTAAACAATGTATTATTTAATTATCTGTAAGGTCCAGGACTACAATATTTTCAAACCTAGTATCAGTATAAAATGTATGTAGCACTTTTATCATTTAATCATAGTGCCTAAATCCAGAATACCCATCACTTTCAAGCTGAAACACGCATAATAAATTTGAAAAGCTCTAATAATTTTAAATCACTGCACATTGCACATGCTCAGAGCCATGATCATTTGTAAATTCAAGGGCACATAAAAATCTGAACAGCTTCAATTATTTTAAATCACTATGTGCAGTATATAGAATGATTTAAAATTGTTGTAGTGCTTTACATTTTTTAAGTACTTCAAGTTGGAAATGAGTCAAGCAGCATTCCAGAGTGGCTGTTCAAGACATATTGGACAGATTCAAAATGTAACGCTCAACAAAACTTTGCATTCATTAGAAATGCAAAATAATATATATATATATATCAAAATAATATTTTTGTCTAGATCCTGGGTGAAGCTAAAAACACAGAACTACAGTATTCACTGCGAAAAACTATTCTCCCAAGGACACTTTCTGGGCTTCAAGTGAGGTCTATTCTAGTGCTTGGGATTGCACATACATCAATCAATCGTACACATTCCCAGTGTCCCCAAGTCCAGTCCTCAAGTACCCGCAACAGGTCAGGTTTTAAAGATATTCCAGCTTCAGCACAGGTGCTCAATAAAAAGGACTAAGGATATCCTTAAAACATGACCTGTTGGGGGTACTTGAGGACTGAAGTTGGGAAACTGCCCTAAAACTAACCTTCAAACAACATGTGGAGAGACACCTGTGCTCAAACAAGAGCGCCTCCCGAGAGAACTGGGATATATGCTAAAAGGAGCCATTACAATATACTTTGCATGTCCTATTAGCACTCCCTCGCTCTCTCTCTCTCTCGCTCAGTTCTTGGCTAATCGAATGTCTACAATTTTGTGTGGGTGGCTGTTATGACATTCGCGCAAAGAAACAACTAGAGCAGTTTCAGGAGCATTCGTCAAAATGTGTAACTGTCCAACCCGCCTGCGAATATCTGTCTGCCAATTTAATGTCGTTAGAAACCCAGTAAAGAACTTGCGACTGTAATTTGGAAACATTTGCCCGCTGTAGTCTATTGCCCAGACTATATAAACCACAGCTGGGTGAATGTCCGAATGTATTATGGCGGGAGCCATGAAGAATGGAGGATTAATCTTCAATATTCAATACTGTGCAGGAAGAAACACTGTAGCTCTGTGGTGACCAGACTTACTTTAAGCATAATAAAGGAAAGACAGGCTTTATTTCTTATCAAAGACAGGGCAAGTGTAAAGAAGCCCTAAATGCCACAATAGCTAAATCCCATGTGATTACTACACATCAATCTACAATCTCTATAAAAGTTTCTTCCAAACTGGGTTCAAAGAATCAGTACCGTTGAGATTATTACTTGGATACAGCAGAATTAATTTTACTACCCTGTAGACTAGGGGTGCTCAGTTCCAGTCCTCAAGCTCCCTCCCACACCCCACACCCCCCCAACAGGACAGGTTTTTAGGATATCCCAGAATCAGCACGATGGCTCAATCAGAGGCTCAGTCTAAGACTGCGTCTGTGATTGAGCCACCTGTGCTGAAGCAGGGACTGATTGAGCCACCTGTGCTGAAGCTGAGATATCCTGAAAACCTGACCTGTTGGGATGACTTGAGGACTGGAGTTGAGCACCTCTGCTGTAGACAGATAATCATTTGAATTTGAAACCATTTCAGCACATCTCAACTCTTTATTCCTTTTCCTTCTTACAAGAGCTAAATGTATCATTCAGATTGCCCATTTATAACGTTACTGTCTTAAACTATGTCTAATATAGCATTTTAAATCGTGTAGCTCGGTTTATGGCAAAAACCATTTTTGTTTGCTTGCTCCAGATCAGGTGACATTTGTGTTGTCCCAACCCACACCCTACTTTTAGCGAAACCTCAGTTATACATTTGCCGTCTTTTCTTGCACATTTCTGTAATACCTCTTCACTGGCTGTAGAGAACACCCGGAGATTGATGGGTGGGAGGAGTCTGCATTTTAATACTGTACCTCTTTACAAGTAGAAATGGATATCTTTACTGACATATTGACTTTTTCCCTGTCACACACTACTTTTGTCTCTTCAGCCAGATTATATTTTGTTTCCATACATTTGAGAGCGTTATGTTGTCTTTGGAAGGAGAGTTCCAAACTAGTCTAACTGTCAGAGATAATCAACACAGCCCGAAAAGTACCTGATGCTAGGCCTAAAGGTAAGTGAGACAAGAAGACTCAAGGCAGTTTTGACATTGATGTCTGTGAAAGTCCAGCAACTCGCCTATGAGGAAAAACCCACCCTGGCAAAAGCATCCAAGTTTCATTGAAAGATTACAGATCTGAAATGGTCAGAATGGATTAGAATAGTGTAAAACAATTCTCCTTGAAGTTAACTCGTAATAAATTGCCATAAGAAATTCAGAGACTTTAGAAAGATGTGGAAGAATCAAAAAACGCACAAGTAAAATTCACATCTTCCCACAGATGTCTTTTAATGGCACTGACATTTCACTTGTCATGTTTTTCCTTTGCCTCATTTTGCCCAATTAGGACAATTTAGTGATTTCCTTTTGGTGATTCATGGTTTCAAATGTTACTGATAGTTTTGTTCCTGCGTACAAGAATTGTCTCATTTTTAAAATGCACAAGTATACTACTTAAATGTAAAAAGAAAAGTTTTGAGAATGTAAAATCACAAATTAAAAGGTATGCCATTTTCACGTTGCCTCTGTGCCCAGTGTAATTTAGAAAATGAGATAGTTAAATGATCATTTTAAACTGTAATTGTTGGCTGTTTCTCCTGTAAAGTAATTTAAATGTCTCCTTTAACTCACTGCTAAGTAACATGATGTTTTTCACTATGTTACTATAATGGCTGTGCTTCTATTTGACTTCCCAGTAGCAAAAATATAGCATGCTACATAATTGTGCTTCAGTGAAAACAGATACTAATGAAAAAGGAAAAATAAGCCTTAACGTAGTGGAGTAATTAAGAAAATTCAATGACAGCCATAGTAGGTCCTGGGCAACACTGGCATCACAGAGCTGAATTAATGGCATCAACAGCCCAGTATCTCCATTAACATTTGACCGTTAATTATAACCCTCTGTCATTCAGATGAAAGACCTACTTATAAGTAGATCTGGGGGATTTTATTCTGGTGGATTTGGATCCGCAGCTGATCGTCCGGTTCCTTTGGTCTGTGGATTAATCTCAAAAAGGGCGATTCGCGGATTTTTTTTTTTATTATCACCATTACACTCCGCGGATTCCGCCGTTCGTTGACAGATTTGTAGAATCCGATCAGCAGATTCAGCAAGACGTCGGGGGACTTTTAACAATCCGCCAATGAGTTTCTGAATCATCAGATTGGATTCTACAAATCCGTCAACGGAGTGTATCCAATGGCGGTTTTTGATGAATCCACGAGGATTAAAACAGACCAACCCCATGTGCAGATTTTAAACCGCAAAACGGATTTGGGGGGGTGGGGGGGAAAGCGAGAAAATACAGAAAGCAGGTTTTGGGCAGATTAGCACCATTTCTACTTATATGCAGCGGGGCATTTCTCTAATCGATCTGCAAAAAGAACAAATGTCTCTCAATTACTAGCGATTTTTTTTTCAAACAAACTTTTAGACACATATGAATACCATATTTAAAACATATGTGAGACTTTAGCTTATTAACAATAATAAAATAAACTTGGGGGGTCGGGTTATTTATGATTTGGAAATAGTCAGCACTTATTCAAAAAATTCTTTATGTAGCCAAACCAATTACAATGATTCCAACTTAACCCCTTTTGTGCCAGAGAGACCAGAAGCTCCATTTAAAGATATATATCCCTTCAGCATTGCAATTACATATCGTATAATAAATGCCACAGCTAGAAAAAAAGCAACAAATCTATCAGAAAAAAGGGACCAATTTCAAAGCAATGGGATATTTTCCCTTTGATGAATGTGGAACAGTTTATTTCACTACTTTTTGTTGTAGGTATGTATTATAGAAAGCGCAGGACGTTGTGCGTGCACGTGGTGCAAGAGTATTGTGTGTATAGTATAAACCCCGACACCCGCAACTAGGAGGCGTGGCCATGATGTCACAAGGGTAAGCTTCACTGTGATTGGCTCACAGTATTACGTGGCACGGCAGCCACTGGAAAATACACAGTTCTTTGTATTTCCACACAGCTGCTTCGCCGACGCTGTCTACCATGTGCGCGCGCATCAGCTCTTCGGGGCAGGGACTCCTTTTCCCAATGTCTACTTTTATGTATGAAGCGCTTACTCCCATTATGTCACACGTGTTACTGCTGTAAAGCGCTATTTACATGGATGGCGCTATACTGTATAAATAAAGATATACATACATGCCAAATATGGGCATTACAAGCTTCTAACATTTGATAGCTGGTAGCAGAAGTTTGTGGGATAAAATGTAGTCATTTGACGCCGCGTTGCCGTAGCGACGCGTCACTGAAGACCCGGGTGGCAGCAGGTAAGTGAGTCACAGAGGCCTCACGCCTCCCCCGGCATTTAATTAAAATGCCGTGGGGAAGAGCATGGGGTGTCTGTAACCGTTGCGCCCCCCTAGAAAGTATCCTGCCCCCCAGTTTGCGCACCGCTGCATTATGCTATACCTTCTAGTCAGGGGTATTCAACTCCAGTCCTCAAGAGATACCAACAGGTCAGGTTTTCAGGATATCCCTGCTTCAGCACAGGTGGCTCAATCAGTGGCGACTGAGTCACTGAGTGAGCCACCTGTGCTGAAGCAGGGATATCCTGAAAACCTGACTTGTTGATAACTCATGAAGATTGGATTTGGCTACCTCTGTTCTACTTGTGGCCAGGTCCCCCCTGGGTCCCCTTGACCCCTTACCTCTGGCTGTGGCTGTGACTGGCAGCGGAGGCTGGGGAGAGTGCGGGGAGGTGCGCGGGTGCGGCCTGCGGGTGCCGGGAGCGTGTGGGGCACTGCAGCCAGTGGAGGGGTGACCGGGTAGCCGGAGGTCCATGGCGGCGCCCTTCGCAGGGCACCACCATTTTGAATGTACATATGCATGCAAAGTACGGCTCACACATGTGCAATGATGCCCTGAGCTACGGAGCCATCGGAGGAGCTTTGCGTATACGCAATGGATAGCGCAAGCGGCGGCCAATAGGGAAGGGCTCTGCGCAGGATTACATGTCGCATGAGCCCCTGGGACATATGTCAAGTGGTACAAAACAGTGGTACAACTCCCCCATAAGTTTGTGGCTGCTACAGGGACATGCCTAATAGATAGGGACATACACGTAGTTTCAACATCAAAAGTTTAACTTTCTAGCATTTATGCAAAAAGTTGTGATACACTTACCACATGACCATTTTATATGGGGGAGGGGTAATTGGAAAAATCCAATATTTATCGCACTAGTTCACAAAACAGTTGTAATTTGGCCATTGTATTTTGTATACACCCCCAAATATAGTCCCCTCTGATCCCTCTCATTTTCTAAGAGAAAGGGAGTGGCTCAGTGAGTAAAGACACTGACTGGCACTGAGTTCACAACAGAGGAACCTGATTCAATTCCCAGTGTTGGCTCCTTGTGACCTTGGTCAAGTCACCGTATCTCCCTGTGCCTCAAGCACCAAAAACATAGATTGTAAACTCTACGGGACAGGCGCTGTGTCTGCAAAAGTCTCTGTAAAGCGTTACATAAAACTAGCAATGCTATCCAAGAACATGCTATTATTATTCTCTCTTTTACAGCAGTAATACACATGATAATCATATAAATAATACAAATAACACATAAAGTGCTTCAGACATAAAATTAACATTTAGGAAAAGGACTCCCTGCTCCAAAGAGCTTGCAATCTAATTTGGGGTAATTGGTTTACATGCGGTTCCAAATTCTCTCATAGAGAAATATTAGTTTCACTTTAGTCTTCATGTTCAGGAAATCAGAGCATTTCCCTTCTGCATCCCCGCCCCCCGGGTGGGAACTTGGGGGGTCCCGGAAGCTGGACCTCACTATTTTCAACCCAGGGGTCCTCCGATGAAGGTACTGTCATTTCATTCACAAAATAAAGGTTTAAAGCAGCAGTCCAAGCTGTGGTTTTTTTTTTTTAATTAATATTATTTTATTTATTTTTCCTATTTAATATTTGCATCAATACAATCCACACAATGATAAGTAATTAGCGAAGTTGCCAATCGTTCCGTTCGCCTGTGATCGATCAGCGAAATTTTGGGGGGTTCACTAAATGGCTGTCAGTGCAGCAAAAATTCTGTGGGGAAGATCATGTGGCCAGGAAGTCACTAGATACACTGCTAGAGAGAGGGCAGAGCTGAAAAGGGGATGTGCCAGAGCCTGTTTCAGAAGAGGAAGGGGATGTGACTTTGTAAATGGTTGCTATAGAAACAAAAATGCTTGTTACATTATAATACATTCAAATTGTAATTCAGAGGGGTTTTTTTTTTAAATTCTACAAGTATTTTCTCATAGTTCAGAACTGATTTATATTTTAAAAAAAAACACAATAAGTAGGATATTGATTAGTCTGTAGCTTTAAATATCCAACCAATCATGGGCCAAAAGGAAAGGGCAACGTGTTCCATTGTGACATTCTATTGGCCTGAGACGCAGGATATTTAAAACCCAGGAAGAAACGCAAGAACATTTACAGATAAGAATCTGAAAGAGCTGAAAATTACCTCCTGGATCCCATCCTGTTAAAAAAGAGAGCTAAGTAGAGGGAATTGCTGTTTAACTGACAATAAAGTGTAGTTTTCCATGTATTTTATCTCAATAATGCATACTTGTATATATATTTTTATCAGTAATGCACTACTTGCACAACAATGTCAATACACATTAGCGCATGAATAAAACCAGAATGACAATGTGGTATATAGTATTCATGTATCTGGAAATGTAACCCATACATCTCGTCTTCTGTTGACTCCAACCAGGGCCGCCATCAGCGGGGGACCGAGGGCACTGGCGTCCCGGGCCCCGGTGGCGGGCCCCCTTGTGTTAAAAAAAAAAAAAATTCTTTAAAAAAAAGGCTATGTCAAAAATATAAAAAATGAGGAGGGGGATCCAATCAGGGCCCTCCTCATGGGCGGGGAGTGGGAGGACTTAAGCTAATATAAACAACTGCACAGGCGGGAAAAGCGTCTTTGAATGTTCCCGGCTGTGCAGTTGGTTATTCAAATACACAACACCACATAAACGTTAAGTAAATCCATGCTTTCACTGTTATTTGTCCTATGAATGTGATTGTGTCTGTCTGAGTTTCACCCTCAGTCACTGTTGTGTGTGTCTGTCTTTCTACAGTGCACTGTATACTCTCTCTAGTCTGTTTTTTGTCTGTCCGTCCCGTCCAACATTCCCCTCCCCCCAACCGGCATCCACCGAACGCCCCCCACCCCAGGCCCCAACACACACCGGCCCGCCGAGTCCAGTCGCAGCCTGCTCCTCACTACCATCGGCATCCACACGGTCTCTCCCCCCCCACCACCACCGGCATCCACCCCCCTCCACCGGCATCCACCTCCCCCCCCCCTGAGGCCCCCACACCTACCGGCCCGGCATCCAGAGATCCTCCGCGCCCGCCCTCCACTCCTCCACGGCATCTGTTTTGGGCCTAACCCACCCGTCCCTCCGAGCCGCAGCCTGCTCCTCACTCGACCCCCCCCCCCGGCATCCACACGGCACCTCCCCCCCCGGCATCCACACGGTCCCCCCTCCACCCAACCGGCAACCACCCCCCTCCACCGGCATCCACCTTCCCCCCCCCAAGGCCCCCACACCTACCGGCCTGGCATCAAGAGATCCTCCGCTCCCGCCCTCCACTCCTCCACGGCATCTGTTTTGGGCCTAGCCCATGCGGCCCTCCGAGTCCAGCCTGCTCCTCACTCCCAACCCCCCCCATTGGCATTCACCTCCCCCACCCCATTGGCATCCACCTCCCCCCCCCCTATTGGCATCCACCTCCCCCCTATTGGCATCCACCTCCCCCCCCACTGGCATCCACCTCCGCCCCCTATTGGTATCCACCTTTCCCCCTATTGGCATCCACCTCCCCCCCCTATTGGCATCCACCCCCCCCCCCTTATTGGCATCCACCTCCCCCCCTATTGGCATCCACCCCCCCACCCCCTATTGGCATCCACCTCCCCCTGCTTATTGGCATCCACCTCCCCCCCCCTCTTGGCATCCAACTCCCCCCCCCCTACTGGCATCCAACTCCCCCCAGTCCCTACCGGAATCCTCCACTAGGTCGTCCCACCCAGGACCGGTTGAAGCCTCCCCCCGCAGGCTGATTGAAGGCCCCCCTGCGGGCCGGTTCAAGGCTCCCGAGTCTACCCCCCCCCTATGGACCAATCGAAGGCCTCCCTGCGGACTGGTTGAAGAGCGCCCCCTGACCGGTTGAAGAGGTACTGTAACTAATACTAAATTCAATATTGTCTGTACCCCTTACACCCATACTTAAACCCTTCCCCCCAGGCCTATACTTAACCCCTTCCCCCCAGGCCTATACTTAACCCATTCCCCCCATGCCTATACTTAAACCTACGTAAACCCCCCAGGCATATACTTAAACCTACGTAAACCCCCCAGGCCTATACTTAAACCTAAGTAACCCCCCCCTAGGCCCTCCCCCCCCCCCCCCCCAGGCCACCCCAGGCCCATCCCTTACCAGGTTTAATGAGTTGTAAGATGATTGGTTTAAAAATTAAAGCTGCAATTCAGTCTTTTTTTTTTTTTTTTTAATTCAATAGTTTCATGTGGGCAATCTCTAATTACTTAAAGAACTGTATAGCTGCCAGTCAATTTGTACTCCATGTATAGATCGGCGAAATTTGGCAACACCTTTAGATATGGGATATGTTTTTCCTCTGCTTCTGTCACTCAGTGGAAGCTCATGAATATTCAAGACCACTCCTGCACTGACATGTGCAAGAGGGAGGGCAGGGCTGACAAAGGGGTGTGCCAGGGCTTGTGACAGGACATGAAGGGGCAGTGCCTTAGCAAATGCTTGTTAAAATAGAATACAAGAAAATTGGTCTTTCAAAGTTGTTTTTTTAAAAACAGAAAATGCTAAAAGTATTTTTTCTTACTACAGAACTGATTTATTAAAAAAAAAACACACATGCAGGATATTGACTGAACTGCAGCTTTAAGGAGTGGTTAGTATAATCTGCCTAGTAACAGTTTTAGACAAAGGAACCAAAAATGTATTAAGGTTGCTGCCTGGACACTCCCTGGCAGAGAGAGAGTCTTGTAGACTTTTGAATGAGTATGATCATACTGTACAATAAACTACTTATTATCAACTGAATCCCGTTTGTCAATTTGGAACATTGACAAAACCCCATTTTATTCTACAACTTTATCCTGTCTGGTGCTAGTGATCCGGCGGTTTTGGTGTTAAAGTACTGGTCTCCCGTGACAATAACACTTTGGCCAAAGTGTTTAACTAAATAACCCTTATTCATAAGAATACTAACATTGAAGTATCTACCTATGTATTTCATCATATTGGATGTAGCATTGGGCGTCTTTCTTTTGTTATATACATTCGGCCTCACAGCACTCATTTTGCACGAAAAATATATATATGATGTGGTGGGTCCTGGTGTTACAGCTTGTTGGCATTGTGCGTTTATTAATTTTAATCTGGTATCAGTTGGTTTTAGGTTAGTAGGTAGGTAGTGGGTAAATGAGAATTTTCCCACTGGTGTAGGACCTGCATACTGGTCATACCGTGACGTGGCTGCAGGCTTATAACACTTTGGCCAAAGGGTTTCATTAAATGAATGTTATTCAAGAGAATACCAACATTGAAGTATTTAACTATGCATTTTGTTACATTTGATGTAGCATTGGGTATCTTTTGTCTTTTCTTGAAAATATTAAAATAAACAAACTGCACTGTAACGTTTTTTTTCAGTATTATAACAAGAAAACATTTAATTTAAAATTGGGTCTGTTTTTTTTTTTGTTTTTTTTCGGGGGGGGGGACCCCGCTCCTTTCATTTGGCCCGGGCCCCATGATTTCTGATAGCGGCCCTGACTCCAACAACAATAAAACCACACGGAAGAAGTTTGGCATTATAAAATCCAAATACATCACCTTTATATTGTATTTTGTCCAAAGGTGGCATAGTATGACAATATTATTGTACCTCTGAGGTATAATCTTTCAAGCTAGCATGTCCCACATGCAACATTTTAAAAATAAAGCAGTGAAGGTACAAGAATCCATACTGATTGAAGTAGTACTCAAACATTTCCAAGCATCCAGAGGGTTGGGAAGGATCTGTCAGATTCCAGAGATTTAGGAAAGCATGTGGGAGGATCTAAATCAGGAAATGCTCAGAAATATGGAAGAGTTGGTAATTAACCCATGTTCTCGTCTATTCTTATCACCAATCTGTTCATCCTATTTAGAGAAAGAGGGAGAGACATCCTGACTATAAATATAATACTTGGCTGCAATATAAAGAAAACCTTTTATATATGACCTAGATGTATTATTTATTTATTTTAAACATTAAAGCAGCAATCCCTGCTGCTCGGATTTTAAATGTATTTATTAATTTTCTCTGAACCAGGTGGGTTTCCTGGAACTTATCAATGGTCCCCTGGTGTCCAGGGATATTTGTAGTTTTTGTTGGGCTGGTTTCACATAACAACCCCTCCTCAAATATGGCTGCCGTGTCACCAATAGAAAGCCGCAAAGTCAACATTTCTATTGGCTCCTGGAGCAAGCCCTGATGCCAGCAGCCATATTGTTTACAGATATTGCATACTATATTATATGTAGATGGGTGTGTGCTCGAAGTATAGTCAGGAGCCCAATATTCTCTATCCACCAACATAACACATTTAATCATGTATAAACATTAATATATACACACACACAAAAAATAGTTATTATAAAATATATCTATGTAGATATTTAAGAGTCCAAAGAAGAATATTATGAATATATCAGTGTCACTTTCTCTTTCATTCAATAAAGTGTTATTGTTTTTCCTGCTGCTATTTTTCATGGGGTGACCACTCCAAACTGAATAAATAAAGAAAAAAACAAGAAGAAAAAAATGACACAAAAACACATTCTAAGTGCAGTAAGCTTTATTTACTAAAATGGTATTCTCAGCACTAACACTGATTGCACTAACCAGATTTTTCTGTATATTAAAGCTTCAATAAGGTCTATGGGTCCATGCTCAGTTGCCTGCGCTCTTACCACTCAGTAGTTGTGCATCGCCTCTCTGTGCTTCCACAATGATGTCACTGATACTCGTCCGAGATTCTGCTGCAGTCCTAAGCTCCTTTGGTCTCACCCTCAAAGTTTGTCTGATCCGTGCGATTCAAACCCAACGCGTTTCATGAAGGGAATTGCACTTCGTCACGAATAGGGACATCCAGCATGGGGAGTGCATTATATACCGTAGGCCACATTTATTTATTTTTCCTTCAATTAGCTTGATTACCTCTTTAATGGCTATTTGTTGTGGAATCTGTTTTTACAATTCTTGCAATTTCCATTTGTAACAAAATATTAGTAATAGTGCATGAATTCACATGATAAAATGTTTATTTTAACTTATATTGATTAATACTTGACCCAGCTGGATGTCCTTATCTATCAAATGAAAGCTTAATCTTTATTATAATTACATTAAAATTACTCTTTATTATTGAAAAATGTATACTACACAAATACAGAAAACATAATTTACCAATAAAATATCTGTTGTTCATAAAAATTGGTGCTTCTCCCATAAAGGAATATATGTAGTTGGCCATATTACTTCCCCAGTCCTGTCCCCCCCCTTCCAGACTCATCCCTCTGGAAACTCGTGGGGCCCAAGACAACTGGAGACCATCGATGAACCCCAGAGTTCAGGTATGATATGTATCTCTATATCTCTATATCTCTGGCATTGAAGTTTGAAAGGTGCATTCGAAGTTGAAGCCATACCTTGGATGAGTGAGAAGCAGGGGACTCCAGAGCTGAACCACGTTAATTTCTGCCCCAGGGTCCACCTGGATACCAAGATTCTGCGTCACACGAGTCACTTGTAGGCCGAGACAGGTGGCATTGCGGCTTCCTATTGGCCCACATGATTTAAACCTCCCTTTCATTTCCCCTGAAGGGGAGAAGCCAATAGCACCTTCCTCAGTGAGTATCTTGGAAATAAGGGTGACCTTGTCGCTTAAATTAATGTGGATAGTCTGGAGACCCCCTGCTTCCTACTCATGTTAAAAATAGGGGGGTAAAAAGAAATGATGTAGTGGAAATTGCTTCTCTAAGATGCTATCTATTCTCAGAAAAGCCAAAATATCCTTTTCCACAGTGTAGCACAGATATGATTCTGAAGCAGCATTCCAAATCATATCAAACTTACGCAAATAAATGTTGCTGTTTTGGCATAGTGCTGCATAAAATATATAGCCAGTTCCCCCCTGGGTCCCCCTTTGTCCCCTTACCTCCCTGTGCGGCCACGACTGGCAGCGGAGGCTGGGGCAAGTGCTGGTGGCATGCGGGGGAGAGCTGCGGCAGGTAGAGGGGCGCCACCATCTTGTATATTCACACGCATGCACAGTGCGGCTTGCACATAGGGCCTCAGAGTTGTGGCGGCCATTACGGGGATGCGCGCGCATGCTCAGTGCAGGATAATCAGAGGCCATGTTACACATAAGCTCCGCAGGGGAACTACAAGCCCCATAGTGCACAGGGGTAGCTAGTCACATGCAGGCAGGGAGCCAATAGGGCTGGAGGACTCCCCTGCACAGTGTTGGATACATTTGGTGCACTGTGAGGACCACGTCAGTGGGAAACAGTGGGGTAAGGTAGTGTCTCAGGAGCCAGTGGCCCTGAGACTAGGCCTAGAGTTGCCCTTCAGACCCCAATTAGGCTCTGATTCCTCCATAAGTTTGTGGGTGCTATAGGAACAGGTCCCTCAGATAAGGACATTGCCCCTGTCGTTGTATAGTGTCAGGGACACAGCAGGACGCCGCACAGTATTTGCGGCCTGTGGTCTGGGACCAGACCACCACTGCAAGACAAAGAGACTCTCTTCACGGTGGGACACTCCAGCGGGCGACGGCGACAGCGTTGGACCAGACGGTCCCCTTCATCAGTTAGTGATACCAGGTGCTGAGCACCTGGCAGGTATCACAATCCAACAAGTGCACCAACGCTCACACACCTACTCTGGGCAGCGCTGTCGCACACACTTGGAGTGGGAGTGGCAATTGTGGGCTGGACACTGGTGCCCCTGCACCCTAGTACTGTAGAGATACTCTGCGAGGTCTATGTACATATATGTATGGTGGTATTGTATTCTCTGTGTTACAAATACGTGTTCAGTAAATATTGTTATACCATACTCTGGTGTGTATTACTGGGCATATTGTCTTGGGACGGGCTATCCCACTTTGTGAGGATCCTTCTCAGGTGGAGGCGCTGTTAGCATACACGTTATCTACACCCCAGGCTCCCTGCAGCAGAGGATCAGGCCTCCTGTGAGCCATCAGGTAAAGCACCGCACGGGGGGAAGGGGGCTACCAATAAAAGAAATGTGTTGATAAAGTTTCCTACATGTGGCACAAATTGTTTCTCTGGGATGTGTATGCCACCTCAGACGTGACAGATTGTGTTGGCTCAAAGAAAAGGAAAAAAACAGAACAACACAGACTCAGAACTTGATAATCCTGTCCTATTATTTGAGTTGGGGTACTCGGGTAACTGCTCATAGGCATACTCGCCTGGCCGCTACCATACACAGAGCAAATAATGAAGCAAAGAACTTGATATATTGTTGAAAAGATTCAAAGCCCCCAATATTTTTTAAGAGATGCGTATGTCCATATTGACATTAAACTGTCTCCAAGGTCTAGATTCACTAAACGTTGTTAAACGTGGGTTCATATTACTATCATTTAAAATGCATGGTTGCGTTAAAATGTGAGAATTATTGCTGTTTTCGCTAAGAATTATTTATTTATAAATGAATAAGAAAATCTGTTGACTAAGCAGTTAAATCCTGAAGTAATAAAATAAGTGTTAACTCCTGTGAATCTGCGATAATCAACACTAGCGATGGTACTGTAGATATCACACTGTTCTACCATACGGGTATCTAATAGGATTTCTTAGAAAACCCTATGCCATGAAATGTTTTAACCCCTTTGAGGTCCAAGGCTATCAATGCATTGCAAAGAAATGACTTCAGGTACTAAAAGGTCTATGTTCAACATAAATACCCTACTATAAATACGTGAACTCAAACATACATATGTTATTAATACCCGTTCAGTATCCCAAGTGGCTTGCTATTAATGACTACCTGGCCACTAAGTGCTACAAAGGAGCTAGTAGTTATATACCTAACAGTACACTACCTACCCCCCTAGCATAGAAGGGATGCCTTACTAATCCGTACAGCAGTACTCTTCAACTAGTTTGTCAAAGGGGCTGACTCAGAAACAATAATATGAATAGGATGGACACAAGAGGATTGCAATGTGATTTAAAATATATAAGAAGACTTTAAAAATATTACACTTACATTTTGCCAGCATTTATAATATTTGTATTGTATATACTTACAGTATCTTAAGAAGTGCTCAGAAGTGACTCCAGTATTCAAAATTGCACTATTAACTGCAATGAAATTAGGCGTAGCAGACAGACAAAAGGCCACTTTGTGGGTTGGATTTGGCTCACCGGCTGCGAATTGAACAGATATAGAGGCTTAACTCCAATATCAGTGCTTCAAAAACCTCTTTGGGGGTGGCTGAATTAGAGCCCTATAGGCAAAAGTCGGCTAATAAGGCTGTACTGTAACTGTACTAAAAATAAAATCATACCACAAAAATAATAGTGAAATATACATTTTAATATACTGTACATTAAGTGGCCATTGACCCCTCTCGTGACAAAGAGGCTACAAACTGTAGGTTCTCTGCAGAAAGTGACTTTTTCAAACCTCTGGTCAAAGGGATTCCAATTGGACATATTGTATGGAGATGTATCAAATTTGGCAGATCTGTATATCACGTTTTCTCATTTACATGTGTCAATAAATCAGTCATGTTTAAGGTTGTGGAGCTTTCTGGGTTTTAAAAGATGTCAGAAACATTTTATTACACTTGACGCAACCGTGCACCTAAAAAGGCAGTGCTTCAAAACACAATTTTCTTGGTATTGATACTTAGTGGCTTATGCTATATCATCCGAACTTAGCTCGATCGGCTGCTCCTGCTGATATAGAATAAGCCCTTCAGACCCCTTAGGATTATTGTGAAGTACTTTTCATTGATTAAGCAGATGCTCTGTTGGAAATTCAAGTAGTATCAATAGGCGACGTCGTGTTGGAGTCAGCTGGTGCAGATAAATTAATTAGATGTAACATTAGTGGATTTCCCCCCCTGTTTTGCAACATATATTTTTAGATCTTTATTAAAAGAACAATAGTTGAAGTACCCAAGTTCTACTTTACAAGGAATTAACATTGACTTCATGTAATGCATGGTGCCTGACTGAAACACGTTCTCTTGGTGTCTCTTGCAATTAAACCGTAGCCTAAATTAAATGTTAAGTTATCTGTGGTTCTGCCTTATACAGAAGGTCTTCTCCCTTCCTACACTGAACCAGTGAAACAGAATCATTGCCTTCATTGAACATCATAAGTTATAGTATCTACAAGCGAATGACTCACATAGACAATCTTGACTTTCATGAAACTGTATATCTGAGCAGGCAAAAATAATACAGTAATCTCAAGGTAAGGAAGATTTTAATAGATTGCAAATGTAGCCATGTGTAAGATTGGTGTACATATCACTTTCTCATGCTGGCAGTAAACCTGGTAAGTATGCAGGATTGACAGCAACAATCAATGGAGGTTTGCCCTCAAACCCTGGTGAGGTGTCATATGTCCCCAAAGGAAGTGACAACATGCATTGTGCCCACACTTAGTGGTACAGAGCAGGTTTGTTCTCTGGGGGGTGATATAAGACACAGCACTGCCTAAAGTTAGAAGTCAGTTTCCTGTTGTTGTGCTGCCTCTGTTCAGTGAGAGGCACGTGAAGGTTTGCAACAGTGTTGCAGTGTCTCCTGCTAGCTGTGAGTCAGTAAGTAGATGCAGCAGAGTTAGAGGAGCTGACAGAGTTAGAGCAGCTCAAGAGAGAGACAGAGCAGCTCAAGAGAGTAGAGGTGGAAAGCAGATCTATTAGGGAGAAGGGACCTTCCTAATGGAGTGCTGCACAGAGATGAGTGGCTGAGCTGTTATCTGTGAGGGGCAGCTTGCCCATACCATGCAAATAAAGATGCCCTGTTCAAAGAAACCCCCACTGAGTGAGTGTGAGATTACTCAACAGTGGCAGTCACCACCGAGAAGGAGTTCCTCACCAGGACCATCTCCCTGCGGAAGCATAGATCCTGATGAGGTGGAGGCGCTGCACATGATGTAAGTTGGACTCGCACCCACTACCTCAGCTACCTGTCCTGATGACATCCCCTAATACCATCAAGCGGGAGACTCAGGAGTCCTGTTACTTGCAGGTGCACCACCATACACGATCACGTAATGGGGACCAGTTAGACCACACGGGCCAATGTGAGATTGGGGGGGTCAGACAAGGGGGTCCACCCGTTAAATTTGGAGGCGCTGCTGAGAGACCTGTTAACAGGACAGGCTTTTGCTAGGCACACGCTAGGAAACAGGGAGAGTGTCTGCTGCCACTTTGTGCTGCGTGGGACGGAACCAGGGGTAGTCAGGGAGCTGCTGGAGCTGCAGGCAGCAAAGACGCCTTGGGATCCTGCTAGGGGTTAGTGAGTCTGGAGAGGGGGGCTATTGCTGTTCTAGTCACCTTGAGGTAGCGCTAGTGGGGGACGCCTGAAGGGGTAAACTGGTAACTTAGGGCAAGAATTCTGGAAGGGTCCGGCTAGGCTAGCACACAGTAGGTCGACGCCCAAAGTACTGCATGGAAGAGCCAGAGTACTCTAGTCTCCATTCCAGATCACTTGACCAAGGAGCACAGACTGGAGGAAAGCGTTACAGTAGACACAGAAAGAGTGAGCCTAGCCTGAGGTACTGCACACACGAGTCAGATCTACGTTAGGTACACAAGGTGGTGCACAAGGCATTTTATTGCATCGGTGTGGCAGCTGCCCCACAGAGAGGAGCTCCATGTGCGATAACAGAAATTGTAACAGAGAAAAGAATGGCGACCGCAAGAATGGAGGCTCTCTCAAGCAGTGAGTCACACCTAAGATGGCGGCTCCCGCCAAGTCGGGCGAGCACCAGGACTGTACAAGAAATTGTTGCAGAATTCTGTCCGGGTTGGGCGCGAAAACCAGAGCCCCGCCCCTGCACTGTGAGTAGTTCAGCACAGAGTCAGAACCACTCCTTGGTAGAAAGTGCCCCTCCTCTAGAGAGTACTGTCAGAATGGAGGATCTGCAGAGCGCAGAAGGTCCAGGATGGCGAGCAAACGAGGAACACGCATATAACCTGTGCGTGGAAGAAGAACAAGCTACAGAAGAGACTTTTGTGAGCCTGTTGGAGACTGGCGTGACAGCCGTGGCTGCGCTGGGTTTATCCTGTCTATGCTCTCGGGAAAGTACCCTCGAGACTAGTGAGGACGACAGTGTTGCTAGATGGGAGGAACGAAATGGACTTTGTTATCATTCAATATACAAACAGCCAAACGCTACCTCAAATGTGATGAAGAAAGACAGTACTAACCAAAATGGCGGTTCCCGCGTTCCCGGGACACCGTGTAGGCCAGCTGCAGAAAGTCTTGCAACTTTGCAGTTTGCTGATTGTTGGCCAGGATTGGCGCCAAAGGGGAAACCCCACCCTGTTGGGGAGGTTGGCGCGAAAGCTGGAGCCACGCCCTCAGGGACTATGACTCACTCCGCCCCTGTGCTGGGTCAGCCTACAAGTCTACGAGACCCTCCTCTAGAGTCCACCAGGGGGAGTGAGCGCATTGAACTGCCAGTAGCAACTTCTGTTCCCCCTAAGAAAGAAACAGAATGCAGCAAAGCACAACCTCAGCTACCAGGGGCATGGCGGGCCAGAGGAGTGACTTACCCCTTTCTTTTGTGCCCGTGTATACATAAAGTGAGGAAGGGTGATATGATCTTTGCCTGTTATTCATTGCCTAAAGGATTCCGGGAAGTATCCAATGACGGAATCACCAGCTTGAGGTGTGAGGACTCTGATTGTGTATCTCAGGGAAAAGAACTTGTTTGGGGAGCTACTTTCTTTGCAAAAGGAGCAAACCAGCTTGTGTCTAGCCCTTATCTGCCTAAGCGTGAGGAGTTCCAAGCCCCGATGACAGAGACGGCTCCAGATCCGGTTCCAAAACCGGAACCCCAGATGCTGGAACCATTCCTGAAGGAATCAATGAAGGGTAAGGTGACTGCCCAGGGAGAAGGGGGATCGCTACCACTGGTACCGCCGGAGCAGGACCACTTCAGGCCGATGGCCACCAGCGAATGCGAAGCGCCCTGACGCTGTTCCCCTGCAGAGATGTCCCTACCCCCATCCTGTACTACTGAAGACAGTAGTCAACCAGCTGTGGTGATGCGCCAGCCGGCGGACCACACAAGTGAAGCTGAAGATAAAGAGACATTTATCCCATCGGCTGCGGACCCTGATGTAGGCCCGTGTGCCCTACAACGGCCAGTCCGGCCTACCACAGAAGAACCCATCGCAAGCCAGCGGAGTGGTAAGGAACCTCCTAACCCCCCACAGGCGCCGGTGGTGGGAATGGCGGAGAAAGGCCTAGCTCAGGCCCGGACGGAGCGGAGAGCAGAACCATCACTTCCGGTGGCGGATGTCGTTCTGGAGGAAGAGGTTCCGGTTGGGAACCCAACACAAGATGGCGGCGAGTCCAGCGAGATGGCCGTGTCCTCGTGGCCAAGCAGCTGTACCCGGTCACCTGGGGCCGGGAAGAGCCGGCAGGCCCTGCGGATGCCTGGGAACACGGACACGGGTGAACCGGAGTGCCAGTCCGATGGTACCGGGCAAGGTAGCGAGAAGTTGCGGGTCGTAGCCCCGCATATGCTGGCGGTGTTTCTCTATGCCCAACCCCAGGCCATAGTTAAAACCCCTGCCACTGTCACTTTTTCCTACGGGTCCCAGTCTAGCCAAGGGTTGTCTGGGGAGTCCCGAGCCACTTCTGAAAATCTGGACTGGGGTGACTGTTTTACATCTGATGATGGGTCGGGGAGGGAAATAGCTATGCAACGAAGGGTATATTGCACTAATGATTACAATCGTACTGTTACTGTGGGGTGTGATCCTAAGAGCCTTGGGTCAAATTTTGGGTCCCCAGGGACATTGGGAGTTTCATCTGGGAATTTGGGTAATGTTGCTCATATTGTGCCTATTGCCCGGGGAGCCCCCTATGTGCTTCCAGTGTCGGCAAGAGTTGTCAGGGATCGCAAAAAGTGGTTACTTTTTTTTCACCATCCATGGGAGGGAGAAAGTAAGTTCGAAATGGGTACCCCTGATGAAGATAGGGAATATGGCACTGATGAAGAGGAAGGATCAGGAGAATAAAATTGGGATCCTGGCGGGTTAGACGAGAAGTGGCGTAGTCAAGAGGGGATAGTCTACATCTCCAGGAGCCTGAGGGTGGTGTATGGGCATGATCCTCTCAGTCCACTAGCATCCAAGCCAGAGTTATGGGCTGAATGTGGGTGTCCAGTATGTCACCTAGAGTGTTACAGCATTGCTGCTCTAAACCCAGTGGACCATGCTGTGCGCAAGCCACCTTAAGAGGGTATTGTAGTACCAGTAATGGATACTCCAGCATGGAGTAATCCTAGTTGTTACACATCTAAAGTTAGGATGTATCTGTTATTGTGTTATGAAAAGATATGTACTGTAATAATGTGTTATGTTTTGCAGTGCTACCTGAAGGAAGGTTCCGCAAATTTAGATCCCAGCCGGGCCGTTGGGATTCCACCAGGGGGAGAATGTAGCCAGTGTAAGATTGGTGTATATATCTCTTTCTCATGCTGGCAGTAAACCTGGTAAGTATGCAGGATTGCCAGCAACAATCAATGGAGGTTTGCCCTCAAACCCTGGTGAGGTGTCGTATGTCCCCAAAGGAAGTGACAACATGCATTGTGCGCACACTTAGTGGTACAGAGCAGGTTTGTTCTCTGGGAGGTGATATAAGACACAGCACTGCCTAAAGTTAGAAGTCAGTTTCCTGTTGTTGTGCTGCCTCTGTTCAGTGAGAGGCACGTGAAGGTTTGCAACAGTGTTGCAGTGTCTCCTGCTAGCTGTGAGTCAGTAAGCAGATGCAGCAGAGTTAGAGGAGCTGACAGAGTTAGAGCAGCTCAAGAGAGAGACAGAGCAGCTCAAGAGAGTAGAGGTGGAAAGCAGATCTATTAGGGAGAAGGGACCTTCCTAATGGAGTGCTGCACAGAGATGAGTGGCTGAGCTGTTATCTGTGAGGGGCAGCTTGCCCATACCATGCAAATAAAGATGCCCTGTTCAAAGAAACCCCCACTGAGTGAGTGTGAGATTACTCAACAGTGGCAGTCACCACCGAGAAGGAGTTCCTCACCAGGACCATCTCCCTGCGGAAGCATAGATCCTGATGAGGTGGAGGCGCTGCACATGATGTAAGTTGGACTCGCACCCACTACCTCAGCTACCTGTCCTGATGACATCCCCTAATACCATCAAGCGGGAGACTCAGGAGTCCTGTTACTTGCAGGTGCACCACCATACACGATCACGTAATGGGGACCAGTTAGACCACACGGGCCAATGTGAGATTGGGGGGGTCAGACAAGGGGGTCCACCCATTACACAAATATAAGAAAGTCCTCTTTGGTACTACTAAACAATATGCAGCGCACCTTTAGACACTGTTAGTGTTAATGATAACTGTATTCTAGAAATTATTCAAGCTCAATATGTTTTCTAGTTAACATGAAGTATAAAGAATAATGTAAACAATGCTTAATTATTCTTTTCAGACCTTGTAAGTTATAAACAAATATATTTTTACTCTGGTGTGCTCTGCCAGACTTCCTAATGACTAATTATCTTACGCAATGCTTAGCGTATTACTAATTGCACAAATGTAGTTCATGACCAGCCATACAGTTTGCCGGTACACTGTATGTAAATTCTATCTTACCTACATTTTAATGACAGAAGGTTACATCTGCCCACGTACTTCAAAAACGTTACACTCAATTATGTAACAGGGAAAGGTTATAGATAGCTGTTAACTGTTACAGGAGATGTGGTTTCTTGCTTTATGCACAACTCAGGAGAAGAAAACATGTATAGCTTCCCTTTTTTTCTTTGTTGCAAAATCTGTGAGATGAACAGGTGTGTGCAATCATGAACCGCAGTGATGAACCCAAACTGCTGCCTTTCTAAAAATTCCACCAGTCAGTGATACTGCTCAGAGTTGCACAAGTTTATTTTCCACTGGTCTTCCTGGGGGTGACTCATTACCCCGAGTTAGGTGATTTTTGTACAGACTAAGTTTCTCGTAATAAAAAGGGACCTATTCCATTTACCCTTTACCTGCCATAAAAGCAAATGTAAATATCGTGGCCTTTATTACGGTCAAAATATTAAACAAGGTACTGAAAAACTCCTTGTTGGTGAATCTCCTTGCCTAGTACATTTTCCAATACCAGTAAGTCTGAAATGATTTAAAATTGATCAAACTTGAAGAAGAAACTATGTACTTTTTACATACACTATCCAGACACATGTTGTACACATCCCACCCAAGTGTCCCTGGCCCCTCAACCCCCATCCCACCCAAGTGTCCCTGCCCCCCCCATCCCACCCAAGTGTCCCTGCCCCCCCCATCCCACCCAAGTGTCCCTGCCCCACCCATCCCACCCAAGTGTCCCTTCCCCCCCCACCCATCCCACCCAAGTGTCCCTGCCCCCCCCCCCAATCCCACCCAAGTGTCCCTGGCCACCCCCATCCCACCCAAGTGTCCCTGCCCCCCCCAGCCCACCCAAGTGTCCCTGCCCCCCCATCCCACCCAAGTGTCCCTGCCCCCCCATCCCACCCAAGTGTCCCTGCCCCCCCCCCATCCCACCCAAGTGTCCCTGGCCCACCCCCCTCCAGTCACTCACATCCATCGTTGCCTGTAATTCACTGTTTGTGTCTGTGTGCATATAGGGGAGAGCGAGTGTGTGTGTGTGTGTATCTGTATCAGTGTGTGTGTGTATCAGTATCTGTGTCTGTGTGTATCAGTGTCTGTGTGTTTGTGTGTGTGTAGCAGTGTCACTGTGTTTGTGTGTAGCAGTGTGTGTGTGTGTGTGTGTGTGTGTGTGTGTGTGTGTGTGTGTGTGTGTGTGTGTGTGTGTGTGTGTGTGTGTGTGTGTGTGTAGAGCTGCTGTGTTTGTGTGTGTGTAGTGATGCTGTGTTGTGTGTGTGTAGAGCTGCTGTGTTGTGTGTGTGTGTGTGTGTATAGAGCTGCTGTGTTGTGTGTGTGTGTGTTTAGATCTGCTGTGTTGTGTGTGTAGAGGTGCTGTGTTGTGAGTGTGGAGTTGATGTGTTGTGTGTGGTGTGTGGTGTGTGCGTGTGCGTGTGCGTGTGCATGTGTGTGTATGTGTAGAGCTGCTGTGTTTGTGTTTGTGTGTGTGTGTGTGTGTGTAGTGCTGCTGTGCTGTGTGTGTGTGTAGAACTGCTGTGCTGTGTGTGTGTGTGTGTCTAGAACTGCTGTGTTGTGTGTGTAGATCTGCTGTGTTGTGTGTGTAGAGGTGCTGTGTTGTGAGTGTGGAGGTGCTGTGGTGTGTGTGTGTGTGTGTGTGTGTGTGTGTGTGTGTGTGTGTGTGTGTGTGTGTGTGTGTGTGTGTGTGTGTGTGTGTGTGTGTGTGTGTGTGTGTGTGTACAGAGGGGGCGACAGTGTGCGGATATAGATAGCTGCAGTGTAAGAGTATATAAAGGTGGATTCATGTATTTACCATTTTATTTTAATAAAAAAATCTATATAACTATACAAAAGTGTCTATTATTTATGAAAAAAGTCTACATTTAGCCAATAATAGGAATAATCCCCTCAGTATTATTGGCCAGTAATGCCCTGGCTGGGTTAATGTACCTTGGCTTCGCCTCAGGCCTTCAACTCTTCCAGCCAGGGCATTATTGGCCAGTAATGCCCTGTTCTTCGGGGATTATTACTGAATTCACATCTGGGGCAAAAAAGGATCATATAATCATTATATATGCAGATATTGAAAGTTTTATGTACTGTATATATGCGGGTGAATTGGTATAATGAAGGAGTGACCAATTTCAGTCCTCAAGGGCTACCAACAGGTCAGGTTTTAAGGATATTCCTGCTTCAGCCAGGGTAAGGGGGAGGGGAGGGGGACGGGGAGAGGGAGCCCTCGCCACTGCCACAAACACAGGTGCTACAATCAGGGGAGATAACTGAACAACAACAAGGAGAAAAAGGACCCCTATAATGAGAGCACTCTGCGGCTGGTGATACTGATAGTTACTAGGAACCTAATGGAGACAATAGGTCAATGGTTGACATGTAATGTTGAATAAACTTAAAATCAATTTTAATTGGAGAAATCCTCAAATAAAATTAAAATAAATGGTCCTCAGTGTGAGGTAATCCTGAACAATTAGCATTAAAATGGAGGTAAGGGGTAGGGATAATGAGTCCTATTGAAATAATAGGTGCTCTCTAAACAACTTCAACATCCAAGGTAAGTAAACAAATGTTCAATGATCGGATATGCTGGTGTTCCCAAGAGTATATGGGATGTAACGTATAGCATTAACACATACAGCAACAGGATGTGACTCTGAAATTAGACCGAGTGTCTAGATAATACATAATACACACATATTAGTTCATTGGTCTAAATGCTGAATAAATTCTCTATATCCAGAGCTGTGAGTCCGACAGATTGGCAGGTTGGTAGTGTCTGCCAAGGTGTGTTATGACAACGTCTTGTGCCCGGAGCCCTCTCTAGTGCTAATGCAAGATCAGTGAATCGAGTAAAATATACTCCTATTAAAGAATTATAAACCCGTATAATCACTGAACAATTGTGATGGTGAAGGTATAAACAGCAGACAGCACATACACACTGCGTGGCTGGACAATGCAGCAGACTGGATTGTGTCTGCAACAATGTCTCCGACTGCCACGTCTAACACTGTGCTGTAACCCGATAAAATGTAGATCGATAGCCCTTGCGGCAAGTATATCGCTACAGTCCCCCCTCCTAGAAGCACAGACCGTGGAAGTCTGTGTACCGGAAAGTCCGGAAAGTCCCTCCACGAAGGGAAGGAGTCATACAGTTTACAGCGGTATGCGGAAGTGACGAACTGGAGAGTCTCGGAAGTCGTTACCAGCGAAACGTACGTCGGCAACAGACGTAATGACGTCATAGGTGACGACCTTTTTTTTACAATTTATTTAAGGGGAAAAATGCAAATTTTGACGGATTCGTGAACTTGTGCAAAGGGTTTGCTCATCTCTTTTCAAAATTGTTCAGTCAGAGAAAGATTCCAGTTTATTTACTGAAATACTGATGACACACAACTTTGTAGAAAACCAATAAATATTGTATGGTCTCAAATTTGTTTAACATTACGTTAAAAATGTTAGTGGTTTTTCTTGCTAAAAATGTAGTCATTACTGTTAATAACATTTCTTTTTTTTTTAAATTTGGCAAAAATGTTTCTATTTCCAACACATTTGTTCACATTGACTAATGTGACCTGCAGATTGATCATGTGACCTTCCGAATAAATAAAATAAAAATCTCTGCCTGTTATGAAAACCATGCAGTACATAACTAATGACAACCCACATCACGGTTATACAATGACAGTTATGGAGGATAGCACAATGTTAATATCTACATTGCTCACTGAGTATGAAATAATGGTTTCGATTGGACACCCCACTATGGTAGTATAAAAGAGCATCAGCAGTTGCACTCAGTTATGCTCTCTGAAGAAGAAGAAAGGAAGAAATGTTTTAATGTATACTAACCTTTACAGGTTACTAAAGCTGCCTCTCATTTTAATCTGGTCGGTAATTATTACATACACCTATAACATATAGGTGCCTATTCTATAAGCCTTGATAAGCCATTTATCGAGGCCTTTTCGGCCAAAATGCCTACTGCTATTCAGTAAGCCTCGATAAGTGGGATGGCCGCTAAGGTAATGAAGCTGTATTAATATAAATGTTAATACTAGTGTACACTGGCGACACACTTTATTCGAGCTCGGCTAGTCCCACGAATTCGGGTATACCCGGGTGTATTGAGGTTTGTGACTGTTTTCTGCCCGAGTGCATTGAGGTATTTTCCAAGCAGGGATTGAAGCATTTTATTCCCGCTGGCTGCAATACTGCACAGTATATATATATATACTGCATTACAATTCATGAATTTATGCCATCTGGTAGACACGAGAAGCATTGCAGCCTATTAAATCCTAATCATTATCATTTAACAGATCAGCCGCCCGTCAGCCAGGCATGAACCCAGGCTGGGAAGGCAAACGCAACGGGGCTTGCCAGAGGTGAGGAGCGGCGCATTCCAGGTATCTGCCAGGTACATACTGGGTATTTGCTCGAATAAAGTGTGTCGGTGCAGTAGGTGAGCAGGGGGAATTAGGAGCAGAACCACGTTGATTTGAGGTCCGGGGACCACCTGCTTCCCGAGATACAGGCCCCGTTATGGGGTGCTGGTATCTCTTATGCATTTTATTCCCATGGTCACGTGATGCGAGACACTTAAATGTATAGGCAATACCGGCACCCCATAAAAGGGTCTGTATCTCGGGAGGCAGGGTGTCCCCGGACCTGAAATCAACATGGTTCTGCTCCGGAGACCCCCTGCTCATCTACACTAGTATTAAAATTTATATTAAAATCTTTTGATCGCTGGCGAGATATGCGCAGGGAGAGGCGGCTCTCTCTGTGTAGCTTTCTCTGCAGCTAAAATAAATCACCGGGTGAGCCCTTTTGAGAGAAACGATCATCACGTCGCTGGCTACTCGCCCGATTGGGAATTTTGCTATCACAGGTAATTGACGCTTTCTGAATACCGTGATAGCACAATCAAAAAACTGGCGGCGTAAATGGAACTGCGATTTTTTTTTTATGAAGGCTTATAGCATAGGCCCCATAGTATCTTTTACAGTGCATTCAATGTCTTGTATAAAATGTATAACCCTGGTCACTTAATGTAACTATGTATTTGTCATCATAACTCTGTGCCCAGGACATACTGGAAAATGAGAGGTAACTCTCAATGTATTACTTCCTGGTAAAACATTTTATAAATAAATAAATACAGTACCCTTATTACATTCTTTGACTGTCACAGGGGCTGGTACACCATGGGAAAACCATGGCACTTCAGCTTGTTTTCTAAGGGACATCGTGTTCTCTGGTTTCAAGGAGCAGAGATGTAGAAAAGGTCCACCGTTTGCAAGATCAAGACACACAAGCAATCACAGTCACAGTCCCGGATTCCAGTACTGATGATTAAGACTTGTGTTTTATTGGCTTTGTCTTCTGTTTTAGGACTTGACATTTGGTTGCTTCCTTAGAACATCCTACACCGGTGTCTCTCTCTTTTTTTCACTGTCTCTAAGTTTGTACCATAATTGTTGCATTTTTGGAAAGAATCAGAAATCACACAACCACTAAATAGAGGGTTTCACATGTTTCATAGATCATTATGAGATCTAATGCACTTTACAGCGCCGCAGGTTATGGAGAAAAAATACATTTAGTGGGCATCTTGGGTATTTTTGTTTCATTTCTTCATCAGGTGATAATTGTTACAACTCTGCCAAATACTTTGGCTTGGTATATTCATTACTTTCGTATTACAATTAACATGTGCATTTCTTACTTAGTGACCAGCTGTTTTATTAAAGATTTTGTGAGTTGTGCGATACTTTGCCAAAAGATTCACCTATGAAGGAGAAAGGGTAGAAAGTGCCAAGCATCTAACTTCCACTTCTACCAGAACTTTAAAAAAAAGTCTTCTGAAAGTGAGCCCCAGAAATGTAAGCAACATATTTAATGTACATCAAAGATATATGCAATAGAGAAACATAAGTCAAAGGTCAGAAATGTTTTCTAGGCCAGGGGAGAGCAAACTTTCCCCGCTGGCCCCCCTGCCTGCTCTCCCCCCTGCTCGCGCTCCCCTAATTACCTTGTCTTCGGCGTCAACAGACACTGTGAGGTCACGCGACCTGCGGCATCATTACGTAAGGGACGTTGCAGGGGCCTCACGTGATCCTCTGGCATTTAATTTAAATTAACTACAGCTGAGAAGTGAAGACATAATTATTGCCACCACTTAGCAACTAAAAGCTCATTTGGAAGTGCACTCCTAGGCATTAAAACTTAACATTTAATTGGTGAATAGAATAAAATAAGTTCTTAACATAAAGTGATTATATTGACTACATATAATGTACTATATCTATAGCTATTTATCAATACAGGTTGGGTGCTCGGTACGCTATGCCACATGACGCAGGGTAAGCACTTTTGAGCTTTCTCAGCTGAGTAACCCATTCCTCAATCAAGGCCAATCGGTATCACTGCTTTTGCTATGTACTATTAGGCACTAGCATACCTTACTATATACTCTGGCCATCTACCATCTCCTCATTCCCTCCCGCAATAGTACATTATATGTAGTCAATATAATCACTTTATGTTAAGAACTTATTTTATTCTATTCACCAATTAAATGTTAAGTTTTAATGCCTAGGAGTGCACTTCCAAATGAGCTTCTAGTTGCTAAGTGGTGGCAATAATTATGTCTTCACTTCTCAGCTGTAGTTAATTCTAGTCTATTTGAGCTCATCAGTTGCACCCACCGTCAACCTTGACGGCTTAGGCACCACCATACTACTATCACATTATTTGCTTAGTGAGCATTATATTCCCCCTTTTTTTGTTTTCATTTAATTTAAATGCCTTGGGGGAGAGTGCAGGGCCTATGCAACTGCCGCCCCACCCCGCCTGAAACATCTTGCAGCACCCCCCAGTTTGCGCACCCCTGTTCTATGCTATTAGTATGAAAATGTTGTTCAGCTGTTTTATGTTTCTCATGTGTTGCTTTTAGAACAATGCATGAGCAGAAAGGACACTATTTACATGGGCAAAGCAGCGTCATTACAAATAATTTCTGGTTTAATTTTGCTGCTGCCACGACCGCACATGTGTTTATAGCAGCCAAGGATAAATCAATTTGGCAGTCGACAAAAGAAAACCCAACAACAAACAACTCATGGATATTTGAAAAATAGCACAAGTTGGTTTCTGTTCAAAGTTCTTTAGGGTGTTTTACTTCAGCCATGAATTGTGTTACATTTTATTTGTTGCTCTCCTGTCCTCCGTATTAGTTTGCTTTTGTGGTTATATGACACTAAGAATGTGCCAAGGCATTCCAAACATAATTATCTATATATATGGAATATGCTGTTGTAACTGGAATAGTCACTGGAATGTATTCTTTGCAGTTATAAACTAAACGTTACACTGTTTCAAAGGTATATTTCCACCCTGTCTTTTGCACAGAAATAAGGCAATCATTTGGCAAAATCTGATGTGGATTACAAGCAGGGCCGGTGCTAGGGGTGAGCAAAAGAGGAAATGAGCCTAGGGCGGCATTTTCCCAAGGCAACATTTTCTGTGCCTCATTTTATACCAGGAACGAAAAGAGGCGCTGAAAATGCCGCCCTAGGAAAATGCCGCCCTAGGAAAATGCCGCATTAGGAAAATGCCGCCCTGGGAAAATGCCGCCCTAGGAAAATGCCGCTTTAGGAAAATGCCGCACTAGGGCCGGCTTGATGGTGCCTCTATAAACTCCAGAATCTACTCCTGCCATCACATGGCAACATGATGCAATATAATGCTGCGACATGACGTGGGGTTGCAATGGCATGGCACGTAGCAGAAGGAGATGCCGGTTGGATAAGATAAGAGGCTCCACGCTCTCCCCCCGAACCGAGCCCCATGAAAATCCCAGCCAGCTCTGTAACTGGTATGGAGTGATTTAGTTGGCGTCCTCATGGGGTCACGATCCGTCTCTGACTTGTGAGTTCACCAGAGGTCGCGTCTAGAGAACTGCATCTTTTTTCCGACCTTGGGGGCAGCGCCTCTCTGCGCTGAATTACGACGCGCCGGACCTGAGTTCAAGTATTTGTTCTACTGATTATATGATACAGGTGTTTGTTCTTCTGGTTATATCAGGGGTGCGCAAACTGGGGGGCACAAGATTTTCCAGGGGGGGCGCGGCGGTTTCAGAGGCCCCGCGCTCTTCCCCAGGGCATTTAAATTAAATGCCAGGGGGTCGTGTGAGGCCTCTGCAACTTCCCTGGGTTACATAATACAAGGATTTGTTCTGCTTGTTAAATTGTTACATTACTTCTCATCAAGTATGCTGTCCAATGTTGGGTATTTAATCCAATTTAAAAGACCATGCCTACAATTCACAAACACAAATGTGTGATAAGTTTGTATACTGAATGCTAGGAAAGTTACAATTGATACTGCCATACAGAGAAGTCTTTTTAACTCCTGTACACTGCATGTCAATTAAATACAGTGCACGTTTCAGTCAAGAAAAGTAATACACATCAACAAAGTAGTCATTTAATAAAGAAAATATGTGGCAAATTATTCAGCCATTTTTATTTATTTTGACTAATTTTCAAAAGCACAAACACCTCACAGATATACATTCACAATATGCAGATAGAAACAGGAAACAGCATGATAATATTTTTGTTAGGTGAAAAAGTAATTAAATTATTAAATTATTAAATTATTAAATTTCTAGCACCTTTAAGTAGCAAAGTGTGAATATATCATCAAAACTTCACAAAGAGAGGCCCAGATTGACTAAGCGGTGCTATGACATAAGACATCTTCCAGCATCGCAAGACACCTTACAGCCCATTCAAGGCCATTAGGTGTTATTATGAGTAGCACCACTTAGTAAATATGGCCCACAATTCAAAAGTGTATGAAAGAATAGAATATATGTCTAGATATCTGGTTACAAACACATTATACTGCAAACTTGTTACAGTTTCTGGATTCTGTTAACGTGTATTTTTTTGTGCAAACGATTAGTAAGCACTACATATACTGTAATATGTCAGATTTTTGGAAACTAATACTTTAATGCAGCATTTCCCAAATGGTGGGTCGCGACCCGGCACCAAAATTGCCGGGTCGCAGCAAGGCTGGCCGCGCGGTGTCTCATTCCCCCCCCCCCCCCCCCGCACAAGTTTAAAAAAATGACGTCGATTCCCCCCGCGGTCCCGCGCGCTTGTGCAGGGCAAGCAGGGCCCGCTCCCTTCCTCCCCCCCGCTCCCAACGTGGGACGGAGGAGGAAGTACCAGCTCCTCTACGGCCCGCACGTTACGTGGGACAGAGGGGGAAGTACAAGCTCCTACTGCGGCCCGCTTCTCCCCGTGCCAGCTTCCTGAGCTCACCTCCCGTGGCACCCCCTCCCGGCCCACCTCCCATGCCCCAAGCCCATCTCCCGTCCCAGGCAGCAGGGGATATCGGGGGCAGCAGGGGAAAGCGTCCGGCGGCAAGGTAAGTCACTCCACCCAGTCACTGCCTCCCACCCAAGTGTCCCTGAGCCCCCCCACATCCCACCCAAGTGTCCCTGGCCCCTCAACCCCCATCCCACCCAAGTGTCCCTGCCCCCCCATCCCACCCAAGTGTCCCTGCCCCCCCCATCCCACCCAAGTGTCCCTGCCCCCCCCATCCCACCCAAGTGTCCCTTCCCCCCCCACCCATCCCACCCAAGTGTCCCTGCCCCCCCCCCCAATCCCACCCAAGTGTCCCTGGCCACCCCCATCCCACCCAAGTGTCCCTCCCCCCCCATCCCACCCAAGTGTCCCTGCCCCCCCCCCAGCCCACCCAAGTGTCCCTGCCCCCCCATCCCACCCAAGTGTCCCTGCCCCCCCCATCCCACTCAAATGTCCCTGGCCCACCCCCCTCCAGTCACTCACATCCATCGTTGCCTGTAATTCACTTTTTGTGTCTGTGTGCGTATAGGGGAGAGCGAGTGTGTGTGTGTGTGTGTGTGTGTGTATCTGTATCAGTGTGTGTGTGTATCAGTATCTGTGTCTGTGTGTATCAGTGTCTGTGTGTTTGTGTGTGTGTAGCAGTGTCTCTGTGTGTGTGTGTGTGTGTGTGTGTGTGTGTGTGTGTGTGTGTGTGTGTGTGTGTGTGTGTGTGTGTGTGTGTGTGTGTGTGTGTGTGTGTGTCTGTGTGTGTGTGTGTGTGTGTCTGTGTGTGTATCAGTGGCTGTGTGTGTGTGTATCAGTGGCTGTGGGTGTCTGTGCAGGCCCTATAGGCCAGTATAGGCGATAAAATTTTTAGTGGGTCACGAAAAAGAAGTTAAAAAATAACCGGGTCACGGAAAAAAAGTTTGGGAAACCCTGCTATAATGCATAACTGCATGTCCCACTCATGTCAATTTTTTTCCTATCTATGCAATTATAGAAGGAATAAGCAGACAGGTGAGAAAGCAACTTCAATTCTGAACCTGTTAAGTGTCATGTTTCCTTATCTGAGGTGCAGTGCTGAAGAAGTAGAACTTTTATACAGAGAAGGTGCTATTCAAAGCTCCAAATTGCACTCATTTGTCACATTTTTGTCAGTCGTTTTAATATGACACTTTCCGGAAACATTAAATGATTATGCTGGCTACATTTCCTGTAGATTTACAAGTTATGCTTCTTGTCATAGTAAATTCTGTCAAATAACATACAATGTGACTACAGAGAGTAGTGCAAAATATATGGTGTTTTATTTCTTTCTAAGTTTCAAAAGACTTAAGAAAAAAAATATTGCCGAGGCTGTCAGTGGCTATTAAGGCAGTTTTCAAAAATGTCAACATGTGACATGTACATTTCAAACAAAGATATGTGCTGTTGGTCTAGGTGGGGTATTGTACCCCTTTATTGTCAAGGGGTTCTAAATTTTAAAAAAGCAGTTGACATGATAACCCTGTTGTTTCCATTGGTAATACTGACATATAAATAAATATCTAATCGTTATCCAAGCACGTTTTCTAATAATTCCATAATCCCTTTATGAATTGTCTTGTAGTTCTGCTACACTAGACAAAAGTAGCAGAACTAATTTCTATCACAAAGACAGACCGGTGTTTTTATTAACTATATATTATCATCATCATTATAATTATCTTCAGCCCTTGTCAATCCACTGCTTGATGAAGGCTTCCCAAATGAACTTCCAGGTATTGCGGTTACAAGCCCCTCTTCTCCACGTTGCTCAAACACGTTTTCAGATTTCAGCCTCCCATCTTACTTTTGGTCGTCATCTTTGTCTTTTAATATCTCTCCCAATCCAGTCAATACCATCTTTGTCCAACAAAGGTTATTTCTATTTGCGATGTGTCTGCCCACTGCCATTTGAATGTATTTCTTCCCCCTTGTGGTGATGGCACATACTTTAGTTTGGTTTTGAACCCATTCATTCTTTTTTTCCTGTCTCTTTGGGTAATGCGCAGCATACATCTCTCCATACTTCTTTGTGTTGTCTGAAGCTTTTGAATTATCTTCACATCTATACGTGAGCACTGGCAGAATATTTTATGGCAGAATTAGTTGTGAATTCATTACCCATGAAGACTGTGATGGCAAATACAATATATATCTTTAAAAAAAAAAAAAAGTTGGACATTTAAAAAAAAGTAAAGGTATACAGGGATATACCAAATAAGTAAACATGGGAAGGGTTTTCATCCAGGGAGAAATCTGATTGCCATTATGGGAGTCAGGAAGGAATTAATGTTTTGCCCTTTATGAGACATCATTGGATAATGTTTCACTGAGGTTTTTTGTTTGTCTTTCTCTGGATCAAAATACTGTAAATACATATATAGGAAAAGTATCAGTCGTCTAAATATAACATAGGTTGAACTCGATGGACATGTCTTTTTTCAACCTCTTCTACTCTGTACTATGCAACTATGTAACTACATATATCATCCCTTGGAAGCACATAATGGCACACACCAGTTTATTCACTGATTAGATCAGCGGTGCGCAAACTGGGGGATGTAAGATTGTCTGCAGGGGGCGCAGGGCTTACAGAGGCCTTGCGTGCTTCCCGAAGGCACTTAAATTAAGTGCCGGGGAAGCGGCGAAGGCATCTATAAACTGCCCTTACCTTGCTCCAAGAGACGCATCACCATGGCAACGTGGCGTCAAATGATGCCGCGAGGTCATGTGGTGTCACGTTGCCACGCCAATGCTGAGCCAAGGTAAGAGGGAGGGGGGGCGAAGAGAGGGGAAGAGCCGGCAGGGGGGCGCAGGGAAAAAATATTGCGCTCCCCTGGATTAGATCACTGCAAATGATCTCATGGTTAAGACATTGCATACTCAGGGAGTTCTCAGGAGATATTACACATTGCAGAAAATGGTATGATACTTTTTTCACGCAGAACAAGTTCACTCAGTTCAAGAGCAATGTTCACATATACTTATCAAATCAGAATTTTACAGATTTGTGGGTCGTTCATTAAAATTAGCAAGGCGTTTTTTAATTGGAAAAAGCTTGTGTTGAGACAATTAAAAATCAGGAAAGTTTGAAAGCTGGACTACTCACTATCAGTCCAAAAGTAACATGTTGAAATGTGCTGTTTATATTAACATTAATAATTAATAATTAATTAAAACAAACAAATACGAATTTCATCCCTGTTACTACAATTCCCCATGCATTTGCCTCTCGTGCTTTTTCCCGTCATGACTTTTGAGACAAGAGATTTCATGAGACATGTGTGTTGCATTAACTTAGGTTATATCAGGTCAAACCATGTGATAAAATATAGTTCAACATAATCCAATGAGCTCACTCATTACTACATATATTTTAAGAAAACTTTTTTTAACCTATAAAACAAAAAGTCATCAGCTGTAAGCTGTAATACGTTTGCCTAAAGGTACATCTTTAAAAAAAAAAATGTATAGCAATTTGAATGTGATACAGTAACAATGCTGTGATTAAACTGAAAGCAATAATATCATCAGCAAAAGTACTACAGACAAAACTCATAGGTACAAAATCACTCAACTTAAATTACGAGGAGCCCCTTATGTATATCGTTATTATCGATTATATATCGTATATCGTTATTAATACTGCGCCATTAATGTACATAGCGCTTCACAGCAGTAATACATGTGACATAATAATCTTAATAACAAATAACACATAATGGGAAGAAATGCTTCAGACATAAAAGTAACATTTAGGAAAAGGAGTCCCTGTCCCGAAGAGCTTACAATCTAATTGGTAATTGGGAAGAATGTACAGAGACAGTAGGAGGGCGTTCTGGTAAGTGCGTCTGCAAGGGCCAAGGCTTACTGTATGTATGAGGTGTAAAGTATCAGCCACGGAGCTACTCATATGCTTTGTTAAGGAGGTGTGTTTTAAATGGGTCTTAAAGGTGGATAGAGCCAGGGCCGTTTTAAGACCTTCGTAGGCCCCAGGCACTTTTATTTCTAGAGGCCTGTGTGATATTTGTACTAATTTTTGTGCTAATTTCATCGTTTGCTTGTTTCTTTCGATACTAGCAATATTTGGCATCGATACTTTTGTTTCGATATTTAAAGGTATCGATACTTCGAAGGCATTTTAAATTAAAATTTGCTGTTTTCTCTTATTTTGTGATTTTTTTTGTTTAGGTATTTTTTCAAGTGAAATCTTGTAGGCCCTTAAAGGTTCATAGGCCCTAGGCACTGTGCCTAGTCGGCCTAATGTATAAAGCGGCCCTGGATAGAGTGGGTGCTAGTCGGATATTGAGGGGAAAGGTATTGCAGAGGTGTGGGGCAGTCAGTGAGTAAGGTTTAAGGCGTGAGAGGGCTTTAGACACAAAAGGGGTAGAAAGAAGAATGCAAGAATGCAAGAGTCGGGATGGTGTATAGCAGAGGTAACCTTTGGTGGGATATCTCTTGATGCAATTTCAATTACTTTGCATCATTATTTTAGTAAGTAGTGGGGAGTGCAAACGTGAATAAAAAATGAAAATACAGAATAGGGCATTATGTCTCTCAATTAGGACAGGTCAGACATTCAGTAGCCTTTAGAATGTGCTCTCACATACTATTAGTTCTTTTAAGCGTATCCATGAATCAGTGGCAATATCGTATCCTCATGGGCCTGGAATGTGTGGTGACCTTCTTGGAAAAATAAAAAGCCCAAATAGTGCAGACTGATAAAAATGTATCTGGTGATAAAATAAAATGTAACACATTCACAAGGTGTCACAATATAACAGGCATGTATTTGACAAGAGATAGAGTAGTCGCCGTCCGAGACTCTCAGCGTTCACCCCGCTCGTGTCTTCAGCTCTCTCCGTGTCTCTCCACTCTCATCTGCGATTGGTTGGTTTCCGCATTTCCTGTTTTGGATGCCCGGATGTAGAATTGGAGAACCAGTAGCGATGTGAGCAGTGTCCTGCACAGCGGTGAACTTCCACACTCTACGCGTTTCACCGGATCCCCGGCTTCTTCAGGAACCATATTGCACTATTCTATATTTTCATTTTTTATTCACATGTTTGCACTCCTCACTACTTGGACTTCAACATTTCATAGGATTGAGAAATCAAATCTAGCAAGGGTTTGGGCAGCACTCTACAGAGGTTTTTTTTTATATTTTTCAGTTTTTTGTTTTTTTTCACAGAATTATCTGTTTATATTATTGATTGATATATTTCATATTTCACTGAGCATGTTCTTATATAAGACTTGCACTTATATTTGGTATAGAGCCCTATGTTGATAACACTTACTACTATTTCTATCAATTGCTTCGGGTATTTTTCAATTTAACCATGTTTTTTCTCAGCTGTAAATTACATTTTATGTGTTTTCAAATATGTTACCATGAAGGAGGCACTGGGAGTCACATCTTCCTATAATGCATGTGCTAAGGCTTATGAAGTCAGGAATACAAACATTATAATGAACCCTTTCAGTGCCAGAAGGGTCATGTTACCCATTGCCCCTCCGGCACAGTGCGGTCACGTGACCACTTTCAACTTTCAACTTTCAATAGCTGTCACGTGACCACGGCAGCCATTTGCCAGGACACAGAAGAGGAGGAATCCTTCTCTTCTGTTTCACTACTGGGCATACAGTGTTTCATCCTGAGCTCCATGGAAACATGGGACGCAATCTAAGCAGGAAAAGCAAACCTCTTTGGGCATGCCGTAGTCACTGTCTTGGGCCCCAGAGTGCTAGACCCCATGATGATGTCCTGGGACATCCAAAGGGTTAAAGGATTTCAAGGCATAGGATGGAGAAAAAAAATGTTGAGGATCTTGGATACCTCAAAGGAATTGAGTAAATCAGTTGAAGAGGTGTTCAGTTAGATATGGAAAAGTAAAACTCAGAGAGAGTTAATAAAGTTTCTAGTGCAGAAAGAAAACAAGGTGCAAGACCACTAGAGCATGTGTAATGGGCATACACACACACACAGAGAGAGAGATACAAAAAACACAACTAGTGGTAAAATGTGAAAAAAAAATGTGAAGTAAAAAAATATATAAAGGGGATGACCTACTCACATGTTAAGAGAGCAAAGTAGATCAAAGGAGAGTAAACTCCAGGTTATAGCAGTCCTTGATCCAATGGCTTGGTGCAAGCAAGGAATATATGGAAGAAAAAAAGGCCAAAATAATGCAAAATAATTTAATACAAAAACAGGGGGGGGGGTTGGAAGAGTAATGCCCTTACAATAAGGCAGTAGGTCAAACGCAGATAGAACTGTGTAGATTTGCAGGGGAATTCTGGAATGCTGAATCCTTTTTCTGTCCTTTCTTTCCGTCATCCCAGCTGTTTGTCACGGGCCCACACAGTCTGGGGATGTGACGGATGTGGGCAGCGATAGGCGTGGAGAAAGTCAGTGCGTGAAAAGACACGGATAACAGGGGAAATCAGTTGCTCATGTACTGCACTCAAACCAGTCTTGTTAGTGAAGGAAACACCCCATGCGTTTCACTCTTGATGAAGCTCTACTTTGCGCTTGTCACAAACTACATATCTAGCGGATGATCTTAAGCAGTGAATGCTTTAATATTTCTGGAATAAGTAGGCTGCCCAGATATCAAAAACAATAATCTGAGCCTTTGGAATTCAGAGGTAACCGGACCAATACCGCAGTCACATCTCAGCGATCCTTCCTAGGCTGGGATTCATCAAAGTGCAGTGCGGAGTATTGCACACAGACACAGCTTTAAGAGCCATTTAAGTCAATAGCTGTACCACTGGATCTGGGTATGATATCCCGCACCGCAGCTTGATGAATCCTGAACTCCGAGTTGTAGAGAGTATTCAGTTTTGATTATGATTTAAAATAGGAACCATGTGGCACCACTGCTGACACATAGAGAAATAAGAATAACAAAACATGTGACGGGTCTGTAATATCTGTCAGCAATCTGTTGAACTTCCAAATTGCAGATTTCTATCATGGATAGGTTTCAAGATTCTAATGTGCACATCAGCTGTTTGTGAATGCACAAACAAGTTTTAAGGATAATGTTATGGCCTGCAGAGACTGTAAGGAACATCGAAGGAATGACATCTGAATTATTGTGATAGTGGAAAGGTATAAAGGGGTGTAGATTACATTGAGAATGAAATAAATACAAGAGAAATAATAATAGTAGGCAGATAAATAGCATGTAGATGAATCAGTCATGATTTATTACCCTTACAACAATATTTCTTGTCCCCTCAAAATGGTAAAAAGGCCCCTGAAACAGCTATCCGAGCGTGACATGCATATATTACACAATTCTGACTGGGTGCAAGGTCAATAAAAGAAAACTATGTTCCAAGGGCAAACTTATTTCCAAAGATCATGATGTATTGCCAAAAGTTGAGTTAGAGGTTACACAGTACTGAAAGTGACTGAGACTAACAGAACTGAAAGATGTTTACCTTGAACATATAGAAAGTACAATTCAATCGTAAATATAAGGTCATATTGTCACAGTAAAAAGTATTTATTAGTTTAATTTGCTCACATGTTTACATGTCTTGTTATCTTACAATTGGAAGTGAACCATAAGCATAGGGTGCAATGGGAAGAAACCAGCAGGACAGATTATCCCAAAAGAAAAAGATCTTACCATGAAGCTACAGTATTACCATTCACCCCAAAACTGGAACAGTCTACCGGAGACTCTCACAGCCGCCACCACCAGACTAAAGCTGTCTCACATTTTAATCTGGTCTTTAACTGTTATATATGCCTATAATATATATTATCTTTAACTGTGCATGCAATGTCTTGTATATAATGTATAACCCTGTTCACTTATGTAACTATGTATTTGTAGCCATGTATTATTTGTCATCATAACTTTATGCCCAGGACATACTTGAAAACGAAAGGTAACTCTCAATGTATTACTTCCTGGTAAAACATTTTATAAATAAATAAATACACAAATTCTTCCTATTGACTTACTTATATTTTACTTAAATCATACCTATTGAATTATTATATTGGTCAAAGCAATCCATTCTGAAAGGATTTTAAGTTATCATAATATATTCAAATGTATGTTTATTGTAATAGTCTTACATAATGTGCATGCACACACTTTTCTTCTCTTAGACATTTGTGCGTTTCTTTGCTTGATGTAGTTCAGCTATATCGTGTGGATAAGGCATGCCTGAGACTCAGCCATTCAGAAGGCTGGATACTATATGTATAGTAGCTGGCAGTATTTAACACATTCATTGTGGGATGCCATGTAAATGGTGACTTGGACCACTAAAAATAGCACTGAAAAATGCAGCTATATTCAGAGTGATCCCTTCCTTGGTTAAATAAAAGTATATATACAGTTATACCAAACAAACTCTACTCCAGAATGGATTATTTTTTATTAGACAAACCAACTTACATTCATGTGTATACCTTCACTCTTTCAATGCAAGGAAAACATAAAACCTTGTATTCTACAATGCACTCTGCCCCCGTGAAATTATAAAAAAGGTTTAAGAAAACTGTGACGGGAGAGAACATTTTAGGAAGAGACAAAATCCACTATAATTACAAAACACACATGAAGATGCTGGTAATGTTTCATGTTATCCTCCACATGGATATGTAAAATTGATGCATAAATCACCAAGCACACGATTCCTCTGCAGGAACCTGCTCAGGCAAACAGTTTCCTAATTTGTGGCACAGTAAACCCTTCGCTGCACTGAGCACCTTGAGGTTAGCACATCTCTAATCATTATTTGATAACAGAAATCTGTAAGCATCACATCCATAGTAACAAGAACACTGTAGCTTAGCAACAGTTCTTTATAGTCAAACAATTTCATTAAAGCATTGCACCTCTTAGCAGGTGGGTGAGTGCGGGTGTGTTGATAAGCATTTGCAACATGATCATCCATTGTGTTTGCCAACACCTTAATCAGCACAGCAAATGTATGAATGTGTTTACATGGTCTCACATATCCATTTTTAATGAGATATTTGTTTTGAATGGCATAAAGTCTACATTTTCTGTAAAAGAATAAATCATGATTTATGTCACCAGTAGTAAACTGTTCTTGAATGGAACCCAATAGTACTGTAGGTTTTGGTTTACAATAAGGGAGGTTGGGCACTTTCACTAGTGTTTTGGTTTTGATTCTATAAAAAAAAAAAGCAACGTTTTGGTTCAATTGGTTTTGAATTTGTGAACAATTACGAAAAAAAACCTATAAATATATGAAGACATTCTTAAAATATGTATTTATGTGAGAATACATTGTGACAACTCGGCCACTCTGTGCAGTCTGGTCGACGGAGGATTGCGTGAGATGAGAGGTGGCTGCCCCACGTGACGTGACGAGATGCGGAAGTGGTGAGAGCGAGGGGGGAAGCCAGTTGTATACCGAGAAGTAAGACTGATTGCTACTAAACCCCACCACCTGCGACATACCGGAATGGAGAAAGAAGACGAGCCAGTACTGTGGATATCCATTAGAACTAACTCAGAGTTGTACCCTGGAGACACAGGTACCAGACAGAGAGCTATAAGCTCGATTAGAGACTATGATACAGCTATATAGCTATACAGGTCTATTGTTGATCTGCTTCCCTAGATCCAGGAGTTAAGTGTGAGAGACTTGACTCATACAAATCTTCTATTTGCATGCTCTTTTGCATGTTTTTTATGTGTCATACCTTATGATTAAGGTTCTTATATATTTGTTATAAATAGCATTTATACTCCTTTGAAATACCTCACCTATCTGATTATTACCCCTTAGTTGATGGTCTGATTGAACCTATCTACATCCTGTTCCACCATTATCATTCCCAACAAGGACACTTTGAGTTTTATTACCCTATTTGCAAGATCCCGTTCCAGCGTTGTTGGGGTTAATTGGCAGTTCTTTCCCTGCTGATTCTGCAACATGACGCAATCAGCGTATAGGAGACTCTAGATCCAGTTCCACTATATAGTGGAGAAACCCTGAAGTATTTTACCTGTTGTAAGTGCATCTCTCACCTTGTGTTCTAGACCTAATTTACTACTCTATGTCCCCCCCCCCCCTATGTTTCATGCCTTGTCTCTGTGCTTAGGTCATCTCCAACAGGGTTCAGTGGGGTTAATGAAGTTTGAAGTAGTCGAGCTGGACAGCTGGGACGCGCGGCTGAAGGGTACAATTCTGATTTCAGGGTTGGCCGGATGGATCCCCTTTATCTGACAGGCCTGGTACAACTGTCCCAGCTTTTCCCACTGTCTGCGACCATGTATGGTATATTTATCTGTATTTTTATTGAATTTTGCTGTTCCCCTTAATGCACTTTTTTTTAAAAAAATATTTCTTATTGATTGCTAATGAATTAATAAGGCGTGGAACACAGAAAATGTTCAGGAATGGTTGGCCCACCAACAGCTAAGTAACAAAAATGATTACAATACACTTCCATTGTTATTCATATATAAATACTGCTGCGTGTGATTCCTGGTAATGTTTTTCTTTTGTGAACTTTACATGCTCATTTTAGGAAATTATTTGTTGCATTTGTAATGCACATAAGTATCCAAGATACTTTAAGCAATTAAACTTCAAAAAGTCAGAATGTGAGTTGCCATCTTGTCATCTGTGTCTGATCTCCATGGGAGAAATACTTGTGAAGAATTCAAGTCATAATTGAAACAAATTAAGAAGTGATGAATTACATCACTAGGGGCAAGTGCGGGACAAATGAAAGTCCCAGATTGCCTATAAACAATAACCTCCTGTATACTAGGCCAGTGGAAGTCACAGTTATATAATAATTTCGGAAACTGCATTCTTAAATTGTCAGTGGGCGGCATTGTTAAATCTTCAGGAAACTCTGAAATGTCTTTTACTGCAGAGGATTAATCAATGAGGTATATGTAACACAAGAATTTCGAACTGCAGCACATGCTCTGAGATCAGGGATTATGAATGAGTGAACAATTAAGAAGAAACATGTGATTTAACGCGCTTCATGTGGCACCGATTGTCCTGTATAACTGGTACATATCTCGTGTGTGATCCCAGAGAAGTATTGTAATCGTGAAACAAAATAAAATAGTTATTTCTCTTTCTTTTCTTTTTTTTTTTTAATATTCTTTCAAATCTGTTTTGTTTTACCAACAGCTGTGAGTGCAGGAAAATGCCTGAAAAAAAACACGCTATTAAAATGTGATCAAATTTCACTTTTTCAAAAGACCGCGGAGAACACTTCCCACATACTTTTACCCAACAATTGTTGTGCAATATTGATCACCATTTAACTGTTGGGATGTTGGAATTAGTTGTCACTAACTACTTTTGTATATATGTTTAAAGTTCCCTTATTTGCTCCATTATTTAATTGCCCCAAAGTAAATGCTAATGAAGTAGGAGAAATTTTAGAGGAAAGTCTAAACATAAAAAATGCATGTCCTAAATAACAAAAATTAGTTCATTTTTCACCAAATTAGGCAGTTTTTGAAGCATAATTTCCTCCCTAAATTAATTTTTAACCTACCTGCACTGTGGGGGTCCCCTGGAACTCATCCATGGATCCTCGACTTTCAGGAACCGCCTAGTACCCCAGATATTTTTATTTTTATGTGCTGGTTTGACACACAAAAAAACTACAAATATGTCTGCTGGACTACAAAGATGGCCATAGGGTCACCAATAGAAAGCTGCAACATCATCTCAGAATGATATTGTTGTTTTCCTATTGGTGGTGAGGCCAAACCCTGACTCTGCCTCCATTTTGTATCTGGTAGGCACATATTCTGCCCTATGCTGAAGTGCAGGAACTGGATGACCCCCAGTTCAGGTAACATTAAAAAAAACAGGCATGTATTCTGCCCCAAATAAATTAGACTAAGATCACAAAGTTCAGGTAAGTCACTTAACGTAACATTAACATAATGTTACAATAAGACTAAAGGTGTACCGTCAAAGGACAATAACATAATGTTATGTCATGTTTTCTCACCTAAGGACTTTACAAGCGAAATAACAAAGCTAACTCCATCCAGAAAATGAAATACTGTAGGGCTGTTGAGTGGAGAAGGAGGAAGAGGAGTTAGAGGGGGAAGAGGAAGACTTTATAGTATCTCCAGATGTATATATGTCCCCTTTAACCTCCCTCCAAATAAATTAGGGAGAGATGCCCGTGCTGAAAAAGGAACATAGCTGAGGTACCCTGGGAGACATGCTAATATATATAAAAAGTATATTTAAATGAGTCACACATCCTAAAATACATCCTTAAGACCAATCAGTCTAAAGGCCATAAGAGGGGACATACATACTGCATCTGAAGATACTATAAATTTAGGAAGTCCTCAACCTCCTCTGTAGTGAGAAAAAATTGTTTTTTAGAAACCTTTTGCAGTTTTCGGAGCAACTAGAATACAGCGAGTTTGCAAAAAAAAGCGATTTTGGTAATTTTGCCCGGATTTTCACAGCCAGAATGAAAACACTTCTAAAAAAGCTTTTATCGCATGGTTTGGACACACGGAAAGGGCTTACAGAATAGTAAAACATGCAAATTTGCTTCTTAAGTGTCATTAGACACGTTAAGTCACATTTCGAAGCTACTAGAATAGGCCCCTATATAATGTTAACTATACTGCCGTTAGTAATAATGAGATGCAAATGATATGTAAATGAAGCATTAACATAACATTGCATATCCAGAAAAGTGCTTTAAGGTTAACATGGGGACTTAACGTTACATTACTCACATCCAGACCATAAAATAGGGCTGTTACTGGGTTTTCATGGCTTCAACACAACACTTACAGTAAGTATGATATAACATAGAACTATTTTCCTGTGTTATTTGCCTCTCCTCTCTTTTTCAACTTGAGTGAAAGACCAATTTGAGGGTTTGGATTGGAATAACGCCAAGACGTACTTAACATCACGTTATTTGATGGTAACGCAACTTTATGGTACATTAAGCCACTACTAATAAGATGTAGCTCAGGTGTTGTTGTCGCATATAATTAGGTTTGAGGATACCCTGTTAACTCAGGCACGTAAGGTCCGTTTTGATTTAGCCTTAACTTAACAGAGCTTTGTGGATCTGAGCCTAAAAGCACAAGGAAGCAGCTTAATACACGTCAAAAAAAGTTGTAGAAACTTGCTTAGGATCAGCACTGTTAGGATCATCTTTAGATCATAATTCTGTCTTTATGACCAAAAAATAAAATATACTTTTAACATACTAATAAAATTCCTATGTGTAGTGTCAATAAACCCTGTTGTTGTCACGGGGTTATCAGTATCGCGAAACTTCCATTTTTGAGCTGGGTCTACTACTACATTTGCAACATTATGCTTCCTTTTCTGGTTAATATGTTTCTTATGACTTGTAGTCAGGTGCTAACTGTTGCCAATTATATCCCCCCCCCAACCCCCCTTTTTTTGGCAACAGAATAAAATCATTATCGCCACTTTGGCCCAAATGCACTAAGCATCAGGGCAAATAATGTCAGGTTACCTAAATTAGTAACTGATGTTCTTATCTCTGAGGTTATAGGGCACAAAAGTAATAATATGCAAAAGCAATGGTTGTTGTGTATCTCAGCCCAGGCTTAGTCACATTAAATTAGCACTACCTTGTGTCAACTTCAAAAAATCTGGCAGAAAACATGTTTTAACTAAAGGTAATTTATATTTACGGGTCTGGACGGGGGTAACGGCACCTGAAGGTATGACCTACAGATGCAGCAAAGGGTATCCGAACACTTGCCTTTGAAAATCTGGGGCAATCTCCCAGTAATGCTGCAACATTTCTGTGACATTTCTGCAAACAGACTGATGGCCCATCGGATTAACACAGTGGGGGTCCCTGGCAGTCTCCTTCAGTTTGAATGGGACTGCCAGGGACCCCTGCTGTGTTAATCCGATGGGCCATTAATCTGTCTACAGAAATGTTGCAGCATTACTGGGGTATTGCCCCAGATTTTCCCAGGCAAGTGTTCAGATACTCGTGGCTGCATCAGTAAATAACCTAAAATTAATTTCCTGTGTTACCCTGAATGGCCTTTAGTGGATATGCAATGTTAGGGGGACCACCTCTTTTGCTTATCAGTAATGCTAACAGCCGGAAAATTAAACCGTATGTTTTTTCAAGGTTAACATTAGGTTCTTCTCCTTAGTGGATAAGTGTTACAATTAAGCTGATGTTAATTTACAGATGTAGCAAGACTCACCTGAGACAATGTTCGCCACAATCACGCTGCAAGTAGTGCCGGTTTCTGAATGGGACACCCCTCAGTGTTAATCCTCAGGTGTTGTTACCACCGCGGTGCCATGACCGCAGGTAACCGCAGCACCGGAGACAGTAAGGTTAGCAACATCTTAGGTGAACGTTAGGTTAAGTAGCTAACGGAGCTTACTGCATCTGGCCCCAAGTCCGCAAACAGAATGTGCGTTTACCCTTATCAAGCTGCTGCTGCCTGTCAAAAAAACTACTCAAACCCATTGTCCAATTCTCTCTGTGACCCAGAGTTAGTCAAACAAATACAGCGGTCTGGTGAGGTTACTCTTTCACTTCATGCAATCCCAGCAATTATAAAACAGAATTTAATTTTCATTTGCTACATTTTAGCGAGCCTTAATTGCGCCAGATAAGGACAAATTTAGTAAATCATTTAAATTCTGGCAAGGTTATACTTGTTCTTTAAAATATTAGTGTACTTTATGTCAATTGCATATTGCTTTTGTTTTGACTCATCTAGTATGGCAATTATTGGATAATGAAGAAGAGAAGCTTACGGCTAATAGCTTAAATACATACTCGGCTGTGTACTGTGTAGATTAGTTTGATATTTGCATTTATTTTTTCTTTGATGCATGCAATGTGGCACATATTATTTGTATCCTCAAGACTATAACTGAAACGTTGCTTTTATTTGAAAATAGGTAGCTCTTCTTCTTAACATGCAGAGCAGCTAATTTAGCATATCACAGACATGCTCAGTAATAAATTATCCCATTTTACCTTTGGTTTATAAAAATGTGCCTGAGGTGTGGACTGGAATGTAGGTAAAAGAAGAACAACAAGCTTAAAATGCTGAAGTTTGTACCTTGTACATACTGCATCCAAGGTAACACAACCGCACCAGTGATCCCCAGCCCTATGCACTCCAGGAGACGATTAATCTACCTGAAATACCTGAGTTTCAGTGGAGCATTATCAAATAGGTAACTTACAAAAAAATCAAAAAGGTAACTGAAGCGCTTCTGACACACACTGTGGGAATCTGTAAAACCTCAAAACAAACATCTATGTTACTGTCTCAGCCTGTACACTGCTGTTTTGTTTGTTGTATAGCGATGGCTGGTCCAGCTAACCCTCTACCTTACCTTGTCATGTAAGTTCTAGTAAGCCACAGACAGTGACAGGTTGTCCTATGGGGTTTTCCCCCTGCCCTCATGCCGACTTCCTGAGTGACAGGAGTGGTGGTGCATATATTGGGCCCTCCCTCTTTGAGCTAGAGGAAGGAAGTGCCTAAATTATAGTATGAAGTTCAGCCCTTAGAGGTGGGTCCTTCAGTTAGTAATTGGAGTTCCACACTATCCCTTAATGGGGTAGGTGCTTTCCTCGTCTCCTCCCGGCTGGGAGTGAGACATGTGCTCAGTCCCTCGTGGGCTGAGGCACTAATCTAACCCAGAGAGGCCTCACCATTACCCGCAGGCAAGTACCATCCAGAAGCCAGGGATTACCTTATCAACTGGAGCATACGCTGTACCAACACCAGCAGTGGCTGCTGTAATACAGACTAGCCTCATTTATACTTCTGCTCCGCGGCAGTCTGTGTGGAGGGAGGTATTAAAAGTAAGGACTGTCATAGCAGGGACCGCCTTCAGCCTTGCTGAAGCCCCCTATGTCTGGAGGCGCTGACACCAAGAAGAAAGAACCAGAGGAATCCCTAAAAGTCTCCCTGTCTTCCCCCACAACATCGCGGGTACCTCAGCTCTCCTGTACCTCATAGATAACCAGCACTACACCTAGCAATGGCCCTGACAAGATCTCCCAGAGGGGTGGGAACATGTGCTACAGTTGTTTACTGCATAATATGGCATATGCTAACTGTGGGGGTAGCTATACCTTTGTGGCAGGTCAGTAAAATGATTGTATGCAAGGTATGTTTGGCAAAGTTGAACATAAAATAGATCCTGCCCAATATATTCAACTTATTGACCTGACCTATATTGACTGATAGATGGAGTACTATATATACATTATAATAGTTTCTCTAGAAATAGTTTTTTTTTACTGATCAGATAAATCCTACACATCGTGGCGCAGTGCAGAGATTTTATAAGATGGGTAATTGCTAAGCTCTTTTTTTGACTTCTGAAACCATGTTCTTTGGATCTGAGGTTCACACAAACTAGTACTTAAAATGGAAAAATAAAAAATGTGGTGCACAATTTGTAATATATCCCATCATCATATTATATCTATTATGATTTAGTGGTTCTCAAACCTCTCTGAGACAACCACCCAACATTGTAATGTGTGTTCATATGCTAATTAAATGCATTAACCAGTGTGCTAGTGCAGGGGTACTCAACTCCAGTCCTCAAACCTCACCAACAGCAGGTTTTCTGGATATCCCTATTTCAGCACAAGTGGCTCAATCAGTCCCTGATTCAGCACAGTTGGCTCAATCAGAGGCTCGGTCTTTGACCGAGCCTCTGATTGAGCCACCTGTGCTGAAGCTGGGATTTCCTGAAAACCTGACCTGTTGGTGGGACTTGAGGAGTGGAGTTGAGCACCCCTGTGCTAGTGCATTGTACTGTATGTTTCTAAAACCTAGTGTTGCTGGTCATCCCAGAAGAGAGATTTGAGAAATACTGAGTTAGTTCCTTTCATAACTGTTCGTTAAATCTCACACTGACACAAGTGGCGCTGTTGACCGAAAGAGCTTTCATAAATTCTATTGAAAATAATTTACAGCAAAATAACTATTGGTATTTGCAATGCTTGATATAAAATGTGTACAAAATATGCTATGCTGTAAGACAACTACCGGCACTGAAAGATACCTTACACTTCATTGAATGGGCTGTAAGGTTTCTGATGTCCTAGGACTATTTTGTAAATATGAGCCATGGACCTTTCACTTTTAAAGAAGAACAGTGGCCCCAGCACTCCAGCAAATTGTATACACTATAAAAAGCAGTGTGTTTCAGGCCAACTCCATCCAGGGTCATTGGAAACAAAAACTGGGGTTCTGTTGTCATTGTTCTTCGTTGCTGTGCTCTTGGTTTGTCGAGGTGGTGAGCACCCGCTCCATGGACACCCAAATTATTACAGTACTCTAAGACCCTGGTGGGACAATTATTGTGCGTGCTGCCCACATCTCCCTATGTGTAACCCTTTCACTTATTAATGATTTCCACCATGTCACTGTATCCTGGAGAATCTGTGGTGGTTATTTCTTCTCCCAGAACCCCCTGCCTGTTTTATTAGTTTATTTAACCTTTCCTCTAAAATGAGGGCAGAGGCATCATTAAAGCTACAATTAAAGCTTCATCTGATCTATTCTACCATGTGTAACCCTTCCTTATCATAGGCCCCAGACTGAAACCTGTTGCTGAGATGGTGGGCCTGAGTCCTTTATGTCTAAATGATATGCCAAACGTGCCTTGCGTCAGACAACGGGTAGCAAACACAATGCGGGTGTGCTATAACGGATTTTATAGATAGAATATAGACAATTAGAAACCTCGTGATCTGTAACAAAGGATCACCACAGTTCCATAATAGCACATCAACATAACATTACACACAAACGCTGCGTGGGTGTATGTCAGTGTCAGTGATGATATGACCACCCAAAGATCTAGGCCTATATGATGGTGCCAGCACACAGTTGGAGCTCTTTAATGTAACAAAGTGTTGCAAACCTGTACTTCACAAAATAGTTCGGTACCACTTTCACTGCAACCATTGAGGGTCCCCTCCGATGGCGATCACTACTCTGTCAAGCTTCCCGGCTATGATGTGCTGGGCCTCACTGCACGCTGTACTGCTCTCCCTCCAGTCAATGTCTGCCCTTTCTCAGTGGGATACACACTGGCCTTGGGTCAATCGAGCCTGAACTCCTTCAGGCAGGTGCAGATCTGAACTCACGTGCCCTACTTCTTCCACAGACTTAGCCATTGGCTGATTCTATGTTCATCATAAGTCAAAGGTCCAAGGTACACTCGACAGCGGACACTGAGTCGGTTGCTTGCATCACACAGGGGTTACACATGTATTATCCCAGAGGCAGGCTTTTTCAGTAGTTTTTCTTGCACAAAAAAGGTTGTGGAAAATGTAGGAGGGATTCAACAGGAATATGAAGGGATGTCTTTCAAAGAGTAAGAAATTATGTTATTTTATTTTTAAAGTAGTTAGTGTTGCACCTTTAAGGGAGGCAATTTATGGACTGTAACTTCTGCTTAAGCAGAGGAACTTAAGGTGCAATCCAATGATAACCAAAGTGCTCTATTTGTTCCCATTGAAAACACTGATGATGTTCTGTGATTATTATAGATGTGCATATATTTTTTTTTTTGCTGAACTTTCAAAATCCCTTTCTTCTCTTAAATATGGCGCAAACACAGCAAGGTCCGCAATTTTTCTTTTTTGGCATGTATTAAAAGTAAATGGGTAAAGCAATGTGGGCCTTTACATTTTGCCATTTTCACTACAATGTACCTAAAAGTGGCAACACTGTAAAATGAGTATAACATTGTTGAGATTTTGAGCAATGTGAATTTTTGCAAAAATGTGAAACATTCACAAATCAATGATTATTTGCAAAAACAGTCACAGCTCAGGATTAACAATGAGCACCTTGTACAGTTTGCCTAGTTTTTTGTAATAATATGACATTACCATGTGCTGTTATGTGCATCAGCTCTTTGTGGGTCCTTTACAAAACAATTGTTGCCAATGTCCAACCAAACGTTTAAATTTTGTCAAACATGATTCACTAATGGTATTCCTGTCTTTTTTTTTAGACCAAATTAAGCAAATCCGGATTTAGACGGTGGAGGAATTACAAGAAAGTGTTCACATTTAAAGTGTGCACATTTTATGAAGTATATCTGGAGTTATACAAGAGAAGAAAATGAGGTGGAGTTCTGTCTATCTGGAGGCCACTACAGCTTCATGCTGATTAATCTTCCTGTGAGCTTCCTCCTCTACTACTTCCACACTTGGACACCTTCTCAGCCTGCAAACTTAACCTTCCCCCGCGTTAACCTACCTCATTCTGTCTCAATACTTCTCTTTACAATCTCACATCAATCTCAGTTGCTCTTTCCTGACTATCTCCTCTTTAGTATACTCCCTCTACTTTTCTTTTTTCTGGCTACAACATATTTCCTCATAAACACTATTCTTACCTCACAACTCTCCTTTTCCCTTCTTTGCACTACACTGCAGTACCTCCTCTCCTCATAAGAACGCATCCTCTTGCAAGTCTTCCTCTCACCTCCTGTCCCTATCACACCTTGTTACATTTCTACAAACCTCACCCTTGCAATATCCCACTTAGTTTTGCTCCTGGCTACCATCACATCCCTCTCTGAGATCTAAAATCTCTAATCACTCTAACGTGATGTACATCCCCTGCTTCTCCCCCTTTTTAATGTGCTGTTTGAATGCTTGCTCTCTTTCTAACAGAATAGTATCGGTGCATGACCTCGTTCACTCATTTTCTTCCCCTGTTTGCACTGAATAAAGCTTGGCTCTTAAACTCTGACTCTCCTCTGGAGGCAGCTCTATCCTATGGCGGCCTCTTTTTCACCCGCACACCCTGGCCCATGGCATGGTGAAATGAAAACTTTATTCTCACTGCAACTTTTAGCTCCTGCTCACACCTGTTTCTCTGACATTCTCATCATTCTATGTCCAAACTGTTCGTCTTTTCTCTCCCCTCTCTGTGCATTGCTGTCATCTATAGACCACCTATTCTCTGGCTCCATTTTCCTTTCTGACTTTGATTCCTGTTTATCCTTCCTCCTATTCTCTCTTCTGACTCACCAACACAGCTCTTAGGGTCTTTAACTGCTCGTCTCCTGCGCTCTACCCATAACTGTCTCCTTTCCACCCCTTTAACCTCTACTGCTCTCTCCTTAAACTTTTTCCGTCACTGCCCATTACCTATGGAGCTCCCTCACACTCCAAGAATATGCTAAGCACCTTCTCTTCCCACCTTTAAGACAAACCTTAAACCTCTTAAATGGAGCCTTTCAATAGCCTACATATATGGCTACTATCCCACACACTGTGACTCACAATCATTCCTTCCAACTATTGTGGTCAAGCACTGCTATCTACTGCACTTATTCCCTCATTGCTTTACCCATTCAGTTATTCCATGCTGTCTCTGCCAATCTGCGAACATGCCACTTAGATTGTAAGCTCTTGAAAGCGAAGCTCTTGTAAGCTCTTGTAAGCGAACATTCCACTTAGATTGTAAGCAGGGATTTCCTTTCCTATTGTCTGATTTCCATTTATTGTATTATAATTCCCTGTACTGTATTGTCTCTCTTGTAAAGCACTGAGTACAGCTGTGGGCACTATCTCAATAAACATATACATACATATGTACATTGATGAACCCTAACTTTCTTGGGCATCTGGCCTCCTTTATCTCACTTCTTCCTTACATCTCTACCAAAAGACTGCTTCTAGCATCCACAAGTACTTCCACTTCCTTGACCTTGTCTTTATTTTTAAAAAAAAGTGTATTTGCCTGATTGCTCAATCTCAATAACCTCTTCTCATTTTTTCCTTTCACAGTCCTCACGCACAACATCCAGTTTTTCCTCACTATAACAGCAATCTGCATTCAATTGACCGTTAACATCTAAACTTTTACTACCACACTCCTCTGACCCCTACAGCCTTGTCTCAATGAGCAACTCTACACCTATTCTATGTCTTTGATCCCTTCTTTGTCCTCCCTCTAAAACATGCTCTGCTTTTTCCACTACATCACAAGACTTCAGTTATTTTAAGTGCAAGGTGGAAGTCATCCACAGAAAAATCATCTCTATCCCTTCCATACCTCTCCTTTCTAATCCTCATCCTTGTATCTTTGACTTCTTTTCTCCAGTTAGAAGAATTATTTGAGGTGCTCTGCTCCCTTACCTACATCACAAGCAGCCTCGACCCTATTTCTTAACCAACTCCTTAAACCTCTAACTTCTACCCTGATCCCCAACCCCACTCATGGAAGACAAAAGACTTAGAATCCACAGCTGCATTCAATCTGAACCCCTTCAGTGTACATCTGCGCCTCCCAAAATGCAGATGCCTGATGGGGTTCCCCAAGAGCTACTCCCCTTTGCACAGAACCAGCATGCAAAGGGTTAACATTTGCTTTTGGTTGTACCATGTGGAACGTCAACTCCACCAACTGGAATGTTAATGAGCTAGGAAGACAAAGGACTTTCAATTCCCAGCTAGATTCAATCTGATCCCCTTCAGTTTACATCTGCATCGCCCTAAAGGCAGACAGCCTTTGGTGCAGTCGAAGGGCAGCTAAAGGGAATGAGCCGTTTTATGCTGTTCACTGCTGTTTGTTATTGTTAAAGCTGCTCTATTTCAATCTGAAACTCACAGCCCTTTTATCCCCTGTGCCCAATTTTCCAACTCTATCTGTCCATGAAATGTGTGTGAATTGACTATATAACCTCTGTTCTTTTAATGTAACTATGTATTGTTATAGCTCTGTGCCCACTTTTTAATCTCAAGAATAACTGTTAAACACCAATAATAGTGGGCTCAAAGACAAAGAGCGGATCCCAATGGCTGGAACAAATGGGACTGAACCCGGAGTGTTGCTATAGAGACGGACTAAGCATCACAGAGCTGTTTCAGAGCAGGTGTTGTATAGAACTCCTGATGTAGAGACAAGCGCAGTACAAATAGGGAAGGCAGAAGCAAAGAGATTAGGAAGGCTGAGGCCAGAAGAGGCTGTAGACAAGAGTGTAGTCAGGCAGGATGGGTCCAGGCAGGCTAAGGGCAAGAGAGTAGTTAGACAGGCTGGGGTCAGGGACTCCTGAGGACAAGAGCATAGTCAGACAGGTTGGAGTTAGGGCAGGCTGAGGAAGACAAGAGCATGGTCAGACAGGCTGATGTTAATAGAATCAGGAACAATCAGGAACACGCCAAGTCAGTATTCACAAAGAATAACACAGGTTGAAAGGCTGGACCAAGATGGAAAATTGATCAAGCAACCAGGAAGTGGAAAGTCAACTTTTAAAGGAAGCCAGGTAGTGTGTCAATGAGGCTGAGTGAAAACAGGTGAGCAGTAGCAGACTTGACAAGGAAAGCTTAAAATAATATATCCAGGAGCAGTGGAGCTACCCAGCAGCTGGTTTATTTCACTGCCAGAGATCCTTCAGGACCTGACAATAACTCCATTGGCCCTACCTTCCCTCCTATAGCTCCAAACTTCTAGAACACCTATCTTTAGCATATTTTATTTTCTCAACTCCCATAACCTACTAGACCCTCTGCAATCGGGTGTCCACCTAGCATACTCAACTGAAACCGCACTTAACCATATTTTGAAAACTCAAGAAAACTACTCCACTCTGATTCTTCTTGACCTCTCCTTTGCTTCCAATACTAATGACCACCCTCTTCTAATGCACATTCCTTATGCTGCTGGTATTCATGACACTGTCCTCTACTGGATTTCCTTCTTTTTATCTTATGACTTCTTTAGGGTCAATTTTGGCAACTCCTTCTCTACTTCCATGGATCTCTCTTTAGTGTAACACAAGGCTCTGTTTGAGGTCCCCTACTCTGCGCTCTATATACGCTTTCGTGGGATGACCTCATTATCTCTTTTGACTTGCGCAATCATCTCTATGCTGATGACATGACTATAATTATCCACACCTAAACTTACAACTGCAGTTCAGTCACAAATCTCAGATTGCCTTTTAGCCATCTCTGCCTGAATTGTCCTCCGATGAGTCAAACGTAATATTTCTAAGATAGAGCTCTTCATAGTCCCTCCCAAACCAGGCTCAATTGTTCCTTATCTATTACAGTCAATAACACTACCATACATCCAATCTTACAAATACATTTCTTACACATTATATTCAACCCCCCCACCCATCACCCCCACCCTCACCCTCTCTTTCTCCCCTCGTACAGATGCTGTTACTAAATCTTGCTGCTTTTTTCCACCACAACATTGCAAACATACGTCCCTTCCTCTGCTTCTCAACTGCTAGACACACCTTCTGATAAAGTAGATTTACCTATGAAATGTGATGGGGTCGGAAATTATAGGTTTTTTTACATTTCTGTCAGAGAGACACTCTGAGGAGCCCTTGGTGAGATGCTCCTCTACGGTGTATTAAACCTAGGTTTAGAAGGCATACACTACAGGGCTTGAACGATGAAAAAGCAGCACAAGGTATCTGGAACATTGAAATGGGAATGAGGACGCAATGAAGAACCAGGAACCCCAAGTAACACCACAGAGCAGCAGATATTCAGGGCAGCGTCTCCCTTTGCCTCATGTTGTCATTTACTTGGTGCGCTTATACCCATTATCCGTACTTTGTCCCTATATTGTAATTTTGTAAAGCACCACAGTTGCCCTATATAAATAAAATTATACATACATCCATACATACGTGCACGTGAGTTTCATGCAGATTTGAAGGTCGATTTTCTAGTAATTGGGGAACATTATGTTTGCGTGGTAAGGTAGTAGTTTGGACCACATTTTATATTTAGATAAAAGCAGGTCTTAAAGCAGGGCAAACTTGTCGAGATATTTTAATCCATCAGCAGAATGGTATATCAACTATTAAAAAATAACCAAAAATGATATCCTTGAAAAGCATGTGAGTAAATGGTAGTGAATCTCCTCCATTCCTTGTTACACATTGTTGACTAATCAGTCGTGCTCTCTTTTCCTAAATAATCATTCCTTTGATTATCTTGAAATGAAACAAAATTCAGTCCAAGAGTTATGTACAAAATTATATTTACCTGAATAAAATGAAACATCAAAACAACCTTGATAAATATAATCCTTACTTTTATTTAGTTCAGTGCCCCCAAGAAGTGAAATTTACTGAATTACATTTAATAACATAAAAAATTCTTCCCTTCACACAACATTGAGACTTAATTCACTAGCGCACTTTAAGCCATCGCCCTTAGCATGTGATGGGTCATTAGTCTGTAATTCAGAAGCTGGCCTGTTTGGAATCTAAACTAAATAAGCAAGCATCAAATCAGTAATTTCTGAAATATGACTGGCAGGTCAAATGTCCTCATGAAATGCTGCCAGAAGCAGTTATGAATGGAGATAAAGACCAAAACAGAACTAGCAGAGAATTGGAAGTATGAAGTTACTAGAAGGAACGTATGTCTTCTAATTCAATAAACATTGCAGCTCCTCAAACAATTTCACTTACTGTATACTTTTAATGTTATTAACCACTAGGTCATGCAGTAAAATTATTCCTGTGCCAGTCAGATTTATGCAGAGATCACTGGTCACATGCATTAACTTTTTATTCATATTTGGAGAATTAAGTAAAATTATTAGAGGCATCTCTACAGGCTCTTCTACAAGAGAACTATGTTTAGACAAATTCACTGGATTCATCAAAACACTAATAAGGTTATTTGGCATCAAGGTCATTGAATAAAATGTTTGACTCAATTTTAAAATACTGTTCTGCGTCTCCTATTATTAACTTTTACTAAGTCATCAACAAAAGGCTACTTGAATGAACTGCAGGCAGTTATAAGTCAGCTGTAAGGGTATTACATTTCTCAAGAGTCCTGTAAATGCTCAACCATTAACTTTTCAAGTTATCCTCACCTTGCTATTTGCCTGCTTGTTTGGTTATCCACCTTCCGAGCAGTTAGAACATAAAATAGATGTCACACTTAGAATGCAAAACAAGTACAATGTTTAAACAGAAAGATATATGTTTGGATGTTAATCTTTATGTATAAGAAATTAAATGTAGCGCCAGCAGATTATCTTTTGTCTGCTTCACAAGGATGAGGTCCACCTGTTGCTACCTCGTTCCCTGGGATAATTAGACACTTTCATTGTCAATGGTATCTAACAAATGTTAAAAACCATTCTCAGTTCCACCTACTCTTGATCAACTACAGTATGCCTTATTTAATATCTATAGTGTGAGATTTATATAACTTTTATAATAACTACAGTACATGACCCTTCAATTGAGCTGGATCTTAAAGCACTTATTATATCAACTTTAATGTTTCTGCATCCAGCAAGCTACATACAGTATCTTGTCAAGCTATCAAACAGGGTGCATGGATGCTTGTCAATTCTTTTACTTACATTTGCTATATGTTATGTAAAAAACTTGTTAGCCAGAGAGGTTCACCTCCCCTCATACCAGAGAGGTTCACCTCACCTCATACCAGAGAGGTTCACCTCACCTCATACCAGAGAGGTTCACCTCACCTCATACCAGAGAGGAAAGTGAGATACTGTATATTGTATCTGATGCAGTGTGTCATGTAATCCTCCTTTTGACATTCCCCAAGTCAGTGAAAAGGCCTGGGCAAAATGGGCGCAAAGTAGTTTGAAATATTGATGAAAGGAGGTGAATATTCATGATACATATACCTTACAGTATTTAGGATTTTAAGCTTTAAAACACAGTAGTAAATGCAATGTTTGGTGTCATAAGAAGATGTTACTCATAAATGTACAGCAAGAAAAGCTAAACATATGTTTCCAATTTACTATTCATTTATAAAGACATTGTCACAGTGGTATGTAACTCTTACATATATATAATGGAAGGTCAAACAATTAGCCAATCCATTTTCCATGGTGTATTTTAGGTTACATCAACGTATCCACTCTCTCCTAACCTCACTTAAAGGTACCAACGAACATCACTATTTGCATTATTTTACATTAGTTGTATGTTTCATACCTTGAACAAAATTATTTGCCAAACGACCATGTCAAGATAAACTATTATTTTCTTCTCAGTTTTTTTTTAGTTTTTTTTTTTAGAAATATTTAATTTATTTTGTTATGTGAAAGAAAGAACATACCATTTGCTCTTGGAAAATGAATATGCTAAAAGGAACCTTTTAAAATAAATATTCCGTGCAATGCAATATCACATACTTTGCTGTCAAACAACAACTCATTGTTTCCTCAGTTCATATTGTTAGGAATATGATTTGTATCACAACAGAACCTGAATACCTGATAGATACCTGTATTTTCATCATATTAGGTGGATTACATGAATTATAGCCAGGGATAATAGTATTATTATCAATCATAATAATAATAATATTCATATTATTACGGTGTTATTTTAAAGGGGTTAGTTTAGAAATATAATGAATGTAATAAAATTCAGTGGAAACTTTCTTTTCGGGGAATGAAGCCGCAGATCAACAAATTACCTTTTAACTACTCTCTTTGTCTCTATGTCTTCTGAGGAAAAGAAGGTATTCAAAACACAAACAGATTCCATTTCCTTTTCATTGAACTCTGATACATGCTGTGTCTTGGGGGATTTTTTGCCTTTTCATGCTAAAACTCTACAGGCTCTACTAAAGTGAACCAAAAATGCTAAGTTCACATTTGCATTATAAATACTGAACAAATATATATTTTTAAACCTTTAGTTGATCTTCAATATCAAAGACTCCTTTTCCAAGCTATTTCAGTTATAAAACTGCAAAGAAATGAAAGAATCTTCTTGAAAGTAGCAGGGAAAATAATATGCATAAAAAATCGGTTTATTTTCTTAGTTTAACTACCTACATGTTCTTATTTTAATATTTTTTACGGACATCTAATGAAGTTTACATCAGAGATTATGTTTCACAAAGCACTGATACTAACTCAACATATCTTTGATTTAGAGGCAGGAAAAATTGTTAATTAAGCTTTCAGTAGTTGCAAGTTTAGTAACACTAATATATATGGCAATTTAGGTTTACTCTAACAAGCTCAGGAAATATATTGCAGATTTGAGTCATCACAACTTTAAGGGAGAGAATGTTACAGACTTAAGACATGTTTTTATTTATTGAATTGAAGGAGTGCAGTTCGCATGCTCTCAGTTCTCATGTCACATTCTAGTAGGCTCTGCTCATATCAATTTAATGTTTTGATTTGTGAAAATGCATTGTTTTAGATGGAAAACCACCAGGAGAGGGATATCCACCAGTATTTCAGACAGATTGTTGCAAAAAAGTGCATCAGAATAGGATCTGAGTTCTGTTTTTCTGATAACTACTATATTTTTTCTGAACATGATCGTTTTATCCTGTGGATTTCATAAAAGTTTTTTTGGCCGAAAAGGCTAAATATTTTTTTCATGAATATGCTATTGTACTCCTCATACAGTGTAATCTTTCAGCACTAGATAAGAATAAGTTAATAACTAAAACGGTCACAAGCAATTCCTTTCATGGAAGTGTGACTCAAATTGGAAACACTAGTGATTGTGCAATTTATCGTCAGTCCCCCAGAATGCTTGAGGTTTGGGACCACGGCATAATGTTGAACTAATTTCCCTTTCTATGCAGCCTTTCTGTATAAAACCAGTATTTCATATATATAAAGCCATGTACCTGTAGCCATGGGTTAACTCAGGGGTGCACAACTCCAGTCCTGAAACACCCCCACCCCTACAGTTCAGGTTTCAGGATATCCCTGCTGCACCATAGGTGGCTCAATCAGTCCCTGCTTCAGCACAGGTGGTTCAATCAAAGGCTCAGTTTTTGACTGACCTCTGATTGAACCACCTGTGCTGAAGCTGGGATATCCTGAAAACCTGACCTGTTGGAGGGGCTTGAGGACTGGAGTTGAACACCCGTGGGTTAACTAATAGATGAACTAATGTATACAGTACAGGAGACATGTCTTGAGTAGGCTGTGGCTGAATTTATGTTCGGGTCATGAACTTCTTTTTAGATCAACTTTACCAAGGTTCTATATTAACGAAAATTTCCGATCGCTCTCCAATATTACTGAAATGTGTACGTCAAGCTGTTCTTTAAGCCTTAACTTGATGAATTGTATTTTTAAGCATTTCTTTCCTGTTTTCTTCCAGTTTCTTTAAAGAAATGAATCCCTTTTAAGCAAACCACAATAGCATGGACAACAGCCAGACCACCTGGGAATCAAACTAGGTTAAGTGTCTATCCCATAATTTAAAGGAAAGACATTTGAAATTGCTATCACATGCATTTTCCTCTCCTTTGGCCCATTTGTGTAATATGTGGCAATTCAAAAGTAAACGTTCTCTGCCAATGACCATAAAAATGTAAGACAAAGTTCTTGCTTTTGTTGTTTTCTGACACATACTGAAGAATAAAAGATGCCAGGTTCCTTTGATCTGCAATATTTTCATGATGCCTGCCCCATATTCTGTGAATAACACCTCATAACCTTTCTAAAATGTATCATTCCTACTAACCTTTACTACAGTTTCAGACCAAACACTGATGGAAGTTAAGAGAGTGGCTCCTTTGATGCTCTATGTATACCAAGTGCCAAATAGCCTCCGAGGGGCAACAATATTACTATAAATGCTAGCACTTCCACTGAGGTGTGAAATTACATGTCCTAAAGACTGCAGGCAAATTAGAAATTACTTAAAATATCTCATTTGGCCTAGCAGTGTCATGGCTAACACATTTTTGTTCTATGGTTCAGCTGCAGCATCACAGCTGACTTGAGTCAATTCAGCAGCAAACTTTGTTCAGTTCAGTTTGAACCAACCACATGCTCAACGAGAAAATATGAGGAGTTGTATGTGAAGGAGTGAAAAAGATACAAATTTCCCCTGTGTGTTAATTTAGTGGTAGATGAACTATGATCCATTTTAGAAAAAAAACTAATATTTTGATATTTCTTTTTATAGACTAGGTATCTGATTTCTAGAGATGGGCGACTGTGACGGAAGGGGGTAACCAGGCTCTATAATAAGGGTCAACCCCTGCTCCATGTATAAGGGTCCCAGAGAGTCAGCTCTTGGACCCAGTAGTTTGTGGAATAAAACCAGTATTTTTCCCTTATTTATTTATTTTGTGTTTTTCCCTTTCCGGGCATGCCATCAAGCAGGGATTGCTAGTGGATGAGTTTCAAGGGGGGTTTTGCGGAGGAACCGCTGACAGAATGTGTCTAGGAGGTTGGGGTCCAGAGTTACCGGGTCCCCGATAAATGTTCCCTGGAATCATTCTTGATTCTCGGATACATGTAGGCACATTATCCCAGCAACACTTCCCCTTCAAAATGTAAGCGCGACTCACCACTAGGGTACCCTGCTTCAGCACAGCACAGAAAGGCGAATGAGGCACAGGGATAAATATGTATTCCTGTAGCTAAGGGAATCTCTAGTTTAAGAGGGGTACCCAAGCTAGTGCCAAGGTGACCCACAACCAGTATAGGGTTTGTGGGTGCACAACCGTATATAAGGTTGGGGAGACTCTGAGGTCCAAACTGAGTCGGAGGGAAAATGTGTGGGGAATAAGGCAGACAGAAATAAAACAACAACAGTTTTCCTTTTCTGTTCCCTGTACCCCCAAGACCTTCACCTAAAGTCCCACATAGCTGAAGGGGTTTCCCGAGACTCAGTGTGTATTAAAATATAGTTTCAATATGTTTAAACATTCAGAAACGATGTCCTAACAAACAGCCCGTGCAAACCCATAGGCGCCTGTAGTTCTGCTGGACATCGGAGTTCAAAGCAGCCAGAGGATGCCCATATGTTCGAACAGCATTTGGTTAGCAGGGAAAGGTGGAGTACTAGGTCCGGAGATCAATGGCAGTCCTCCGGGATGCCACTTGTTCTGTCAGACCTAGGGGCGCTTGCCCAGCAGGTGGCATTGGGATAGCTGGGGGGATATGTGCCAGGCTAGCGCATGTCCGTTAGCTATTTCAAATTTCCCGCTGACCTGGCTTTTCTACCCGGCTTGGCTCTGATTGGCTGCTTCAGAAAGTTCCCACGCGCTAATTTGCTGTCTATTTTATGTATGAAGCAGAGAATACTATAAGAAGCCGTGAGCCAATCAGATTGTGTGTTCCCGTTGAGTCTGAGCTGAAAGAGCGCAGGCGGGCTTTTCAAAGATGCTTTGTTTGTAATAGCAAAGCAACTGGCTTCGATTTCAAGCCCGAAATGCCTGCCCGCCAGAGACTAAGTCCCGACTTTTGCGCACAAGTTCTCAGAAACTAACGTATCGGACACGGCTGGGATTTTATGCCGATTTGAGTTCCAGAAGATTTCGGCTGACCCATTTCCCGAATTTTCCTGAATTTTGCATTCAAAATCCGTGCCGCGGCGTAAAATCGGCCAACGGATTGTTCCAGTTTCAATCCGCATGAACTAAGCCAAAACCGCCATTACATACAATCAGCTGCTGCATTTTACCAATACGTCTGTAGATTCAGCAATCCGTGCGCGGATTGGATTCTTAAAATCCTTTGGTGTCCATTGCGTCTGATTTTTTTTCACTGAAGATAAAATATGGCTTTTTATTAAATGGTACATATTGTGGGGAAAAAGAGAGGTTTATTCAATATGCTGGGAAGATACCTTTCCACGTCAGGGAAGCTCTGAGCTTTAAACCATTAGTGACCTCCATTTTATTGGTTTACAAGGTAATCCAAACAGTTGCCGTATTTTGTATAAAGTATTATACAATATTTCACTAAAGCCCAAGTTGTCCTTGCTTGAAAAGGATGTGGTGGCCAAGATCAATGGGAGATAGAACTGTCTGAGAGACTGAGCCCAGCAGATGTCAACACCATGGCCTGAGGAAACATCAGCAGATGGCTGAGGATGCCTTTGAGAGGTAAGATGAATGAGAAGTCGCATACTTAGAGAAAATGTTGATTTATACCTCCAAGAATAAAGAGTTAACCTGCATCAGATGAATTGTGATTATGCAAAATCATTTTTTCAAGGCTACAATACAGATGCCTTATATGATGTTCTGTTTTTACTCCATTCCTCCTCCTTCTCCACAATGGTGATAACTGTAGAAAACAAATTTACCTGAACATATGCATTATTGGGCAGAGTAATTGGAGGGATTCTGAGTAAGACTCTTTTTAGTTTATTCTTTATTCTCAGGATGAGACTCTTTTTTCATCAAATGAGAAGAACTGATTTCCTGTGGTTAAATCGATCTCTGAATTTGTCTGTGTCTCTGTCAGTGTGTCTGTCTCCGTATCTTTCAATTACTTTACTTTAATTTGCCGATACTGTATAACCAAATGTTTGGTTTTACAGGGGAAATAATATAATGAAAATTTGAATATACTATAAATTCAATTTCAATTTTTAAATGTAAGGCAGTCAATAGCAATATTAAAAGTATGGATCCCGGTGGCCTATATCTTTTGAAAGATTACATTCTTCATGCAAAACTCTAGTACATATGCAATGAATGGACATCTCCAGATTTGTTACTGATTGTATTTTTTATGAAATTCATACCTTACTCAGGGCCTGAGGCAAGGAAAAATAAAACAAACCTTCTATCATAAAATTAAAGGGTAAAAGGTTAAAACTGAGTCTTTAATAGATTGTCGTTTTGAAGAGTCCATCAATAATTGATAAAAATAAACAGCATGTTGATACCACCAGGTTATCTATCTTATGGTTCAGGGAGATACACTTCACATTAGTTTATGCAGTCTCTAGTCTACAGTTTCCTGTTACACATCTAGGTCCTTGATTATAGCTGCAAACATCAATGTTGCATTGTAAGTGTAGCTATGGCTGGTTCTGGCTATTCCTCTGCCCTCCCTAACACGTAAGTCCTGGTAGATGCAGGCAGTGTTAGGTCCATCTTGGGTTTATCCCTCCCCATGCAGCTTCCTTGAGTGGCAGGAGTGGAGGTGGGACAAGCTGTGTCTTGCCCTGCGGGGTGGGACTATATGATCAGTCCCCTAGGGGACTGTGAATAAGGCCTACAGCAAGATCTGACCCCAGGACCCTCCAGAGGTCTGGGACCTGAGAGAGAAAGCAGTGTGCGCTGTATTATTATGACGTATGCAGTGAATACCAAATAAAGAGCTCCTGTTTCAATATACTGCAGCCTTGGGTCTGCAGTCAATCTGGAGGAATATGGACAGATTCTACCATAGGGACTGCCTCCAGAACTCCTAGAGCCTGTGGTGTATGGAGGCGCTAGCAGGGCCAATCTCCCATAGGGGGGAGGGGGGAAGCAGCGCTAAATAAGAAATGACACAGGATAAGAATCCCTCTGCGACAATGATGTGACAGTTACTGCAGAGTCATGGTCTTCTGACAATTCTCTATAAGATCATGAGAAAGTTGTTTCCTATTATAGCCAATTAGCCATTTCAGTTTCAGTTCATCACAGTAAATATACCCGCAATGCAAAGTAAACAACAATTTTGCTTATTATTAGAATCATTATTTTATTACAGAGTATGGTGGCCTTTTTCTTATGATATGTACTGTACATTAAATATGATCTGTTAATTACTAAATATAAGAAATGCGTTGTTACATCACAGGGTTCCTTACAGGTAATGTAAAGGAACAAATCCAGAAAAAAATGTATGAAAAATGAACTATTGCTCCAGGTGATATCTCTAATTCCCACCCAAATATATTATAAATCAGGAAGAATGAGCAATAAACAGTCAAAAAAATACTGAGACACTAAATTAATTATCAAAAGGTATATTGATTCCAATACAGCATAGCAGTGAGATCATAGTACAAGACTCAAATGATCACAATAGTATACATACATGTATATAGAAACATCTAGTACATATAATATCAAAATGCAACATAAAGGTAAAAAAACCTTACCACAAATAGTGAAAGAATGACAGGCTGACCCCCTGGTAAATGAGACTTGACGTTTTGGGCCTAAACCTGCCCTTTTCAAGTCTGATAAAGGGCAGTTTTTGGCCCGAAACATCGAGTCTCATTGTTTACTGCTCATTCTTTCCTGTTAATTACTAAAACACATTTGCATATCTATGCGACATAATACAGGTCAATTGAAAAGCTTTTGTTATAATTGGAATCCGGTGTTATATATAGTTATACAACCATCCTAATAAGTAGCATTCAATATTTATTTTATTTTTGTAAGAAGCTGCAAACCTACCTCCAAGAGATTCTTACATTTTCTCAGTTTCATTACTCTTTTAATGTCTCGTGTGAACATATCCTTAAACAGGTACCTTTGAGAGCATTCTTTACTACTTTTCTCTACTAAACCCAATGAAATATACATTCTAAATGTTGAATGGGTAACCCATTCGTAACATGTAATCTTCAGAGAGCGCTGAAATTATGGTCATGAGTAACTGATCTTTTCATTTGATATTTTAATGGCCCTACATCAAAGTACTTTCTCTACAACTTCTATCTCCACCAGCGTATTTATCTTTTTGCTAAAGTTCAAAATCTAATTTCTATTCCGATTACTAACTGCAATAAACTCTACCAGCTTTAAAGCGACAAGTTACAAGGCACAGGGGCTGTGCACTAAGCTCCGGGGAAAAAATCGCCGGGCTGTTTAAATCGCCAGTTTTGACAGCGTTGCTATCACGGTATGCAGAAAGCCCCGGATACCTGTGATAGCAACATTTTCAAAGCTGGCGAGTAGCTGGCGACATGATGATCGCCTCTCTGAAAAGGGCTCACCCGGTGATTTCTTTCTGCTGCAGAGAGAGCCACCTCTACCTGCGCAAATCTCGATACAGATCAAAAGTTTTTTATATAAAATGTAATACTTGTGTATTGTAGCAGGGGGTCTCCGGAGCAGAACCTCATTGATTTGAGATCCGGGGACACCCTGCTTCCATTATGGGGTGCCGGTATCTCCTACGCATTTTATTATTTTTTATTGCATTTTTTTTATTTTTATGTTTTTTATTGCCCATTGACTGATAATGTATTAATCTGTGCCCCTTTGGGTACATATAAATACAGTGATAGCCAATGCATTTTTTGGCAAATGTTTGTTTTCTATTGACTGTTATTTTTTTTTCTATTTATGTTTATTGTTTGGATTCAATTATTTAGAATTTGGATGGCTTGTTTTTAGTACATTTTAGGATTGGTTAGCATTTTTAATTATTTATTAGTTTTGTTGGCTACTGGTTAAAATTCATTAATTGATCTGTTGGCTAGTGGTTTTATATTTTTAATAATTTGCTTGGATAGTTGTTTATTTAATTGTATTGTTTTGGAATAACATAATTGTAATCTTTTTGCTATTTTGGTGATAGATAATTATTTGTGATGTGTTCTTTTAGGCTAATTAGTTTTTTTATTGTTGGGGTGTTTAGGGGCTTCTGTATTTATGTGATTATTGTGTATTTATGGCCTTAATTATTTTTATTAGGTTGACCATTGTGTGATATAGTGGCCCATCATGCACATATTATATGGGTATGATATACCACTGAGCAAATCAATGGGTGCAGGGTGGGCATAGTGGGTCCGGGGTGGGTGGTTAGGCCTCACGGGTGGGCAGCAGGGGATGGGGTTAACCCCTTAATTACTATAGCGATTATTAACCGCTATGGTTATTAAGGGGTTAGGGGCCATTAGATTGTATTATTTAGTGTATTCTTTCTGGCAATGGAGGACATGGACCTGCAGTATGCTGATGAAGATGCCCTTCATGAAGGTGGGGGTAAATTGAACGGTTTATTTACTTTATTTATGAGGATGGCTAATGTTTGATTTTATAATGGGCAAATTAGCTATTATCTGTATCTGGATAATAGTAATTTTGCCCAGTACTGTACTGTATGTGTTGGGGGGGGGGGGGTGTATTTATTACAATGTATTCCCCTTTTTTTGGCAACAGGACTTGTACCGCAGGTCAGTGGGAACCCCTGCCGGCCTCTGGTATGAATCCTGTGTATAAAAAAATAAAAAATGTTTTTGTGGGGGCACAAGGGGTGGGTGGGTTGTGTATTGGTGGTTAGTACATATTGTAATGTTTATTCGGGGCAGAGGGGGTGAGTGAAGGGCACCCTTTCACTCACCCACTCTGCCCCCGATAAAGCTGCTGTTGTTTCTTAACCCCATCAATGCCTTAGCGATTAGCCGCTTGCCTGTAAATGCATTTTTATTGCATGGGATTCTTGTATCAATCTGATGCAGGAAAAAAATCATTTTTTTCTAAGTCACTCTCTCGACGCTTCTCGGCAGCTTCTCACCACCTTCCTGCCAACTTTTCCTGGCAGGAGGATTTTGAGAGGAAATCTCCATTCTACAGCCGCAATTAGCCCCAATAAGCTAAATGGGCTACTAGAATTGCGCGAGTTTGAAAACCTGCCAATAAGTGGCTTATCGCCGCTTGATTAGGGATTTGTTTTCTCGGAAAAAAAAGAAATGGTGAAAAGGGCTTATATCAGCAATTTATCGGGGCTTACTGAATCGCAGTAGGCCTTTTTGGCGAAAAGGCCTTGATATGTGGCTTATCAGTGTAACATGGTCTGTATCTTTTGGCCTGTCTCTCCTCCCTGTCATGTAACTCCTAGCAGTCTAGGCTGTGACAAGTTAATCTTGTGGGCTTTTAACCCCCCTCATGCCCGTCTTATGAGTGACAGACGTGTGATGGTGACTCATGGCCTGTGTAAGCCTATCAGGGATAAGTATAGACCATGAGCCCGCTTCTTCTGGTTCCTCCTGAGAGGGATTGTCAGATTTAGTCAGTCCTGCTCTGGAGGAGTAAGAGAGCAGTAGAGCTGTAAGTCTCTACCAATGCGGGATGAGTGTGCTCACCCCCAGCCCTTAGGGTGGTGGAAACATCTGATTAGACCCACAGATGCCCTGTAAGATCGGGGGCAAGCACCATCCAGAGGCCTGGAACCTATGAGACTCTGCGCTGACCACTGAGGAAATCACCGAGAACCTGTCATGGTACTCCCCACACCACCGCAGAGATCTCCGGCCTTCTGTTTGCCTCACAGGTATGACCACAGCAGCCACAGAATACACCGGTAGCAAGACCATTTCCCAGTGGGAAGTGGAAAGAAGGCTACATAGGTATATTATTGAAATGATTAAAAATAAATTAATTTAGGAAAGAGAAAAGAACTAAGCGGAACTACATATAATGACTCAAACATACTTAGAAAGACATGCAGATGTCGGCAGCTTTATTTTACCTACTGATAACGCAGAATATCACAGAGTTTCCATAGGTGTCAATAGAAGTGAATATTGAACAGAATATCCCACCCTAACGTGTCAATGGGGGAAATAACCATGGCTACATCTGTGTAGGGGGTATTGATGAAACTGTGATAGTGCCTGATCGAGGTGCTATTGCATGGAAACTGTTTGAACTCAATGTGCGTTTCCATGTGAGTGTGCTCCAATCCATGCAGTCCAGTTTAATAAATAACCCCCATAGATTCTTTATTTTATTGAATTAATAAAATGCTGGGGAATATATCTATTTGTTTATATTGTCCCAATGACATTCTATAAAAAATAATATTTTGTAATAGTGCTTAGTTTAAAGTGGCTTTAAAGAAATCAGAATATAGAAATCTATCCAGGTCTCTTAAAAAAGAAAAATAAAGAGAATCATTGGAGACAACTTAATAATCAGCTCACAATTATTGTCGCCTCCTATTACACTATACATTAGTATATACACTATAAGTATATTAATCAAATTCCAAATGATTCTGAGTAAATTAAATAGGCACTTCAGTTTAAAAGGTAGAAAACACTAGATTTAAACTAATGCAATGGAAAACTAAATTCAACAGTAATTTCTCAGTTCTTACCGGTTTCTTTCTGTCTGAAGAGATTATAATAATATTTTTTTATGCTACTTATAGAGGACAATGTTTATAGCACAATATTTTACAGGTATATGTCACTACATCACAGAGCTTGAGGTACAGTAAAGGGGAATGAAGTTATGTGTCCAATGTTATGACATAGTGGTAATCAAAGAGTATTCTCTCACTTTAAAGACATCTCCATTAGGACACTCCTATCCCATTAACATCATCAGTGGAGATGGGCGAATGTTTTTGGCGAATTTGGATCTGCAGCAGAACGGCCGGTTTCTTTGGTCCATGTATTTCAGCAGATCAATGTAAAAAAGGGTGATTCGTGGTTTGCAGATTTTGTATTATTATTACCTATACACTCTGCCGGTTCCGGCACCCGTGGACGGATTTGTAGAATGCAATCCATGGATTCAGCAATCCGTTGGAGGATTCTTTAGAATCTGCCAACGGATTGCTGAATCTGCGGATTGTATTCTACAAATCCGTCCACGGTTGTTTCCAATGGCAGGTTTTGATGGATCCGCATGGATTAAAGCTGACCAAATGCATTTGTGGATTTTACACCGGAAGGTGGATTTTGGGGGTAACATCAGCGAAAATTCAGGAAACAGATTTGGGCAGATTCGCCCAACTCTTGTCATCGGCAGGTCACTGCAAACACATAATGGGTTAGTTACAAGCTGCTTATTACCATGCTGTATGTGCAGGTGGACATAGAACTTGGAAACTGCAGCAGTTGGACTTCGCAGAATTTTTGCTTTGGTATGATGTGCTGCCCACCAAGTGACTAAGTTAGTGTGATGGATATCCAGACCAGTCCTTCTTCAGACCTTACTCTGTTCTACTAAAGTTGGTAATAGACCAACATAGGGAAATACAAAAGCAGGATTATCACTAGGGTTGCCAGGTGTCCAGTATTGAACCGTTCCAAAGTGACGGGAAACCGTTTCAGGCAAGGAGAATCCTGCTTGTGCAGTCAATACAAACACAAACAAACACATTTCTCAAAATGTAGGTCTCCTCTATGACTGAGGTACAAAATAGAGATCTACTCACTAGTTCACAATGCAATTCTTAATTTATTGTAACAAAAGGAGAAACAACGTTTCAGGTGCCCTATGGACCTTTCCTTTCCATATGGTCAATATGGGACCTGAAACATTTCTTCTCTGTTCTTGGCTGTTAAAATAAATGAAGTATTGCATTGTGAACCTGTGAGTAGAGCTCTACTTTGTACCTCTGTCCTAGAGGAGACCTGAATTTTTAGGAATTTGCCAGTATTGAATTGGACAGTCCTGTATTTGGACACTCTGTCCAGTAAACAATTGCAGGTAATACTGGACATGTATTTGTATACCATTATTACCTCTCTTGACATAGTGACCTGACCGGCTTGGGGGCCGGGGGACTTCCTCGAGCAGGGAGAGGGCAGGGCTGTTGTTAGGGGGCTGGGCAGCTTCTTCCATCCTGATTGGCTGCTGCTGGGTAATGCAGACAATCAGGAGAAGGTGTCAGGGGCCTAGGGGTGGGGCCAAGAAGAGGGGGGGAAAGCATGGAGCAGAGAGAGGTGAGAGGGGTGTGTGTGTGTCTCGAACGTATCAGACCTTTCCCCATTGTGTCCAGTATTTTTGAAGGAGCCACCTGGCAACCCTAATCATCACACCGCTGACTGGGAGTTAGTGTTGGATATAAAGAACCAGAAGAAAATAATATGCATGCATGGATGTTATTTCAAAATTAAATATTCTGTTAACTTTTGGAGATGCCTCATGTTTTGATGTTATTGTAGCAACAACAAAAACAATGAATGATCCGTGTTTGTGAACATACTGTATTAATAGATGGAAAGTAATGCAATCTTCGGAAATTATAACAGTCAAATATTTTTATTTGGTTTTAAGCATATTATGCATTCTTTACACTTTAACATTAGTATACATTATTTTTCCAAGACAACCATTTATTTCCTATTCAGGAGCTTTAGCATCAACACAGAGCTCTCATCAGACTGCAAATATAACAATTATAGCAAGTTATGCTTTTACACTGTTACCACAGACAAGTGGCCAGAGTGCATCAGCAGTCAAAATATCTAAGCACGTTAACAAGCTTCTTTTAGCCTCTGCAGAGCAAGAGAAGAAAGAGAATGCAACCCCTGAGAAATGGGGAAATGAAAGGAGAAAGGGACTGCTGGTGTTTGTTAAAGAAAATGGTGCCACTGTCTTTAGCTGATCAAGGTGTCATATCTCAGTCCTCCCTGACTGTCCATATCTGTTTTAGACAGGAGGCTTTTTGTACAGTTCAGAGAAACGGCTTTCTTGCCTCAGCAAATAAATAATTGAAACCCACAAGCTTTTTGTGTTCTCGCTACACCTTATTTAAATAGACGGCATACTGGTTTATTTTATTTGTTTTTGAGAGCGCAGGGGGGCGGGGGAGGGGGGTGCACATTTCTTATCATATAATTTTAGAGAAAAAAAGCTCCAATCTACCACACAAAAGACATCTAAACTCATTAAGTGAATTCTAAAAGAACTATTAACAAATCATTTTGCTTCGACTAGATATATCAGATTTAATTAGGTGAGCAGTGTTGATGGGATACAAAAACAAAAACCATCTCTGGTATGAAAAGGTTCAGGTCCCATATAGGCTTTATTCTTCCTCTCTGTGGCACAGCCAATAATTGAGCATTTTAAGGACATGGAAATAGAAAGAATGGAATCTGTGCTGCAGAGACAAAAGCTTTCAACTAAGATTTATTTTGCTCTCTCGCCAGGTGATTTTTCTAAAATCATAACAGAAATAAAGAAATAGCTAAAAGATCAGAGCAACACAGAATATAAATCAGCTCTAACGGGCATCATCTTTGCAAGTGGCTAATCAAAATGTACTCAGCAAAGATTTTTTTTAGATAATCAATAGAAATGCTTAAAACAATAACTGTATTGCAAAGAAACCAGTTCTGCCCAGCTTGACTTCTAAATAGCTTGGTTTAAAATATGATGAACACTTTGATGCCCAAAACAAAAATGCTCATTTTATTGTGTAACAACAGTAATGTGTAAACTTGTCGTATGACTTCGTGAATATGGCAAAAATGAGCCCTTTTTGCAAACTTCGAGCTTTCAAACTTTTACAAAAGCGAGTGAGAAGTCTGGGGGGAAAATTGACATCTAGAACGTAAATGGCAGACAAAGAGCACGCTGAAATATGGGGGTGACAGAGCAAGGGGGAGAGAACAAGGAAGAGAGAGAGAGACAAAGCGAGAGAGAGAGAAAGCGCAAGACAGAGAGAAAGTGCGAGAGAGAGAAAGCAAGAGAGAGAAAGCAAGAGAGAGAAAGCAAGAGAGAGAGAGAGTTTTGCCAATTTGGATATGCAAAGTGAATTCAAATGAGCATACAGTATATCCCAAGTAATTCAAATGAATTAATTTTTGTGCACACATCTCATGATATCACATAAACTATAAACCTATGTTTGGGGAAGTGTGTATCTCTACCCCTCTCCCTCTCCCTTTCAGTCTCCCGCGCTCCTTCTCCCTTTCCCTCTCTCTCCTTTTCCCTCTCCTTTTCCGTATCCATTTTGCACTCCCTTTCTCTCACCTTCGCCCTCTCTCCCTTTCCTTCTCCATTTCCCTATCCCTTTCTCTCACCCTTTCCCTTTCTCTCACCCACTCCCTTTCTCTAACCCACTCCCTTTCTCTAACCCTCTCCCTTTCTCTCACACTTTCCGTTTCTCTCACCCACTCCCTTTCTCTAACCCTCTCCCTTTCTCTCACCTTCTCCCTTTCTCTCACCTTCTCCCTTTCCCTCTCCTTCATATTTCAGGGTGGTGTAGGCAAAGCAAACTTTGTCTAAACAACAGTGCCTTTCATTTTAAAACAACTTCAGTACACTAATAATTATTGTAAGTACCCAATGGATGCAGTACACACAACCTTCTGACAAGTTATAAGAAATAGCTAACCTGTGTCTACAGTTATTCAAAGGGCCCCTGATTAGGACGGTGAGGATTATAAATCACTAGTGTTTTCAGAACATCCCATCTACAAATGAATGAGTAATTTGCACATTAACTATTTTAAAACTACAATGGTGCACCCCAGCATCCCACCATAATCCTTCAACTCATGGGGGACTCTGAGCTAAGGTCATCACATTACAACAGTGGTCATAAGCTTTGTGAGGCCTAGACAAATGGAAAGCTTGAAACGAAATGAAGAACAATAAATGGTCTTTCCCTTATGCCTACTATATTTTGAATCATCAACAATTGGCATCATGGAAAAAATGAGATCAACACACAAAAATAATAAACTAAAATTAATTGCTAAGCATATGACTAGAGTATATGTGGCATGGATTCTTTTTAGTTAACTAGCAATAAATGTAAGCCTGATAGCCAAAACCTTTTTTTCGTATGCTTCCTATACGTCAGGGGTTGACAACTCCAGTCCTCATGGGCCACCAACAGGTCAGGTTTGAAGGATATCCCTGATTCAGCACAGGTGCTCAATCAGTGGCTCAGTCAAAGACTGAGCCACCTGTGCTGAAGCAGGGATATCCTTCAAACCTGACCGGTTGGTGGTCCTTGAGGACTGGAGTTCCCCACCCCTGCATACAGGCATTAATATCAGTATCACTCTCCTCTTCATCTGTTTCTGGCCAAAAACAACCTGATCGACCAATTTGGCAGATATAGAATAATCCCTTAGTGGTAAATTCTATATGGTCCATAGTATTCGTCTGGGCCATTTCCAGCGGAATATCTCCACTCAAGGCTTTGAACTATATAGAATCTACCCCTTAAAGAGGCAATCCAGGCGGCACTTAAAAAAAAAAATATATATATATATTTAGTTTTGTTTTAATATATGCAGCCTTTGATTACCTTTATTGAAAAGGAATTACCTAAGCTGCTGATCGATTAGTTCTCCCGTAATCGATCAGTAAAGAGCCTGCTTACCAGGGTTCACTAAATGCTGCATTTCAGTTTCAATCAATCCTTCAGTCAGTGTAACTCAGCGGCTACAATGTATTCTTATATAAACCAAGGTAACATTATCTATTGTATATGTAGCCAGGTACCCCCTCTCCCCCCCCCCCCCCATCAGGCTCCACGTGTTCCAGTTCCCCCCCTACCTTCAGAGTGCAGGCAGGGTGATAGATTTGCCGGCGTCTCCCGCAGCCGGGCGCCGCCATTTTGGGCGCGCGCACGAATGCTGAGTCGCGCATGCACGGAGGCAGCGAGGAGCGGCAGAGTGCCTGAGAGGTTGCGCCTGCGCAAGGCAGACACACAGCGGCCATTACAAGGGTTGCCAGAGCCCGAGGTGCAGAGCGGCGGCCATTAGAGGGAGAGCACGAGGCTCCCTATGTTAAAGGCTGTAGGCGGGACTATAATCCCCATGATGCTCAGGGGCAGTGACACCACCTGATACCAGGGAGCCAGTAAGACTGCAGGATTCTGCCAAAGGAGCAGAAAGGACTATTGCCTGCTGAGAGAGGAAGCAAGTGCGGATCAGGAGCCTGAAGCTGCAGGTTAGTTCCATAGAGCAGGGCTTCAGGGATTAGGCCATAGGTAAATCCCCAGGGCCCAGTTAGTTCCCTGAGTCACTGTAGAGGTGCTGAGAGTGCTGTCTAGGGAAGGCCTTAATGCAGGGACCTTTTCACATAGTTTGAGAGAGGAAATACTGCAGGACAATGCCTGATTACCAGCGCAGCCTGAGAGTGCTGGTGTGGCATCTGTTCCATAGCAGAGACAGTGTGCAGTGGATCATCCGGCTGGGGATCCCTCCCCTGTGGAGTCAGAGTGTTCACCCCTTCTGCAGAGAGCAGCGCAGCACGGCGTGGGATCAAGTGGCGGTGTTGCAGAGTTACCAAGGATTCTCCTGGTTAGGACCATAACCAGGAAGGTAGTATCTGAAAGTGCACCAACGGACCCCAATACAGGGAAGCACTAAGAGGTTAAGTGCCCTGGCACAGTGGTACACCAAGGATAAGGTGATAAAGACTGATACCAAGTCACACTCAGTGATACAGGACTGATTCTAAGCACACACTCAGTTCTATATGTGTGTTGATATAAATGCTATGGTATGCAAATGTTATGCAATGTTGTATTATGTGATGCTGTGCTATTGATATTCAAGGATAGTATGCTGATAAGTAAATACTGTTTCATACAGCGGTGTGTGTATTTACTGTATGGTTGTCTGGTGGGGGCACACTCCCACCACGTTGGGATCCCTCATCAGTGGAGGCGCTGCACCCAGTGTAAGTACACCACAGGCTCCCAGTGGCAGAGGCTCAGGCCTCTGGTTAGCCTCACAGGTGACAGCAGTACCAGTAGCTATAGTACTCTAGGGGTACACTCGCTACATATATATGTATGTCTTTATTTATATCACGCCATTAATGTACTGTACATAGCGCTTCACAGCAGTAATACACGTGACAATCATATACATCTCAAACGTCTGAGAATATTTGCAGCAAATTACCACAAACAGGAAAGTATTGCAAATATCTTTCACTGCTGGGGAAGTGTATTAAAGCTGCAGACCAAGCAAAATCCTACAGTATGTATGTGTTTATTTAAAATAAATCAGTTCTTTATTATGAGAAAATACTTGTACCATTTTTTTTTTAAACAAATTTGAATTACATTTTTAATGTATTATAATGTAACAACCCTTTTTTGTTTCTATAGCAACCATTTACAAAGACACATCCCTTCCTCTTCTGAAACAGGCTCTGGCATACCCCTTTTTGAACCCTGCCCTCTCTCTAGCAGTGCACAAATTCAATCTTATCTAGTGACTGTCTGGTCTTCCCCACAGAACTTTGTCAGTGCAGCAGAAGAGGACCAAAGATGCAGTCATTTAGTGAACCCCCGAGCCGAATCTTTGCCCATCAATCACAGGAGAACGTATCAATCGGCAACTTTGCTAATTACTTATCATTGTGTTAATTGTATTGATGCACATGTTAAAGGGGAAAAAATGGCAGCTTAGACTGATGCTTTAAAACCTGCTATAGAAATCAAAGGATTCTCATTATATTAAAACAAATAAAAATTAAGCGTTGAATATAAAAAAATGTAGTAAGTCATCTAATAATACAGAACTCATTTTTTTTTTTTAATATTTCATGGATTGTTCCTATAATGTTAATTGCACAACATCTATTTATACTTTTATTACAGGTACTTTGACGTTTTATCTGTGTGATAGCAGTTCTGCATGCTTAGCAAATGAACTAAAGGACAAAAACTGAGCTGCCAAATGAAATATCACAGGAGAAATGTAGGAGAAATATATTAGATTAGGGGTTACAATCATTTTAAAAAGAAATCCCAATTGACTAAATATTTAATAAAAATATAGTACATACTCCTTGACTTTATATATCATGTATCTGTCATCGTAACTCTGTGCCCAGGACATACTTGAAAACGAGAGGTAACTCAATGTATTTCTTCCTGATAAAAGATGTGATAAATAAATAAATATACTGTAAACCAATGAACACAGCATTGAACGTAATATATTGTATCCACATCATTATTTGCTGACAATGTAAGAATCCTCGCTAGGGTTTCCCAATTTCACAAATCTATGTACCTTGGGCCCAAATTAGTTGTTATGTTTTTATTTCATATTGCAAAACACTGCTCAGAACATCAATGTTACATAAAGGCAAGTCAAATAAAACTATTGCATTACCTTTAGCGAGGATCTCATCCTACCTCTCCCATCGTACTTTCAGTGTCTCTTCTGCTAACACCTCCTCCTCCTCTATTGATCTCTCTGTGGGGGTACCCCAGGGCTCTGTCCTGGGACCTCTTCTCTTTTCTCTGTACACACTCTCTCTAGGTGACCTAATAACATCTTTTGGGTTTAAATATCACCTCTATGCTGACGACACACAAATATACTTTTCAACACCCGACCTTACACCTGCTATACAGACCAAAGTTTCTGAATGTCTCTCTGCTATATCATCCTGGATGGCCCTCCGTCGCCTTAAACTCAACATGGCTAAAACAGAGCTCCTCATACTTCCTCCCAAACCTGGCCCTACTACCTCCTTCCACATTACTGTTGGAACTACGATCATTCACCCAGTAGCCCAAGCACGCTGCCTAGGGGTCACACTCAACTCCTCTCTCACATTCGCCCCTCACATTCAAAACATTTCTAAAATTTGTCGCTTTTTCCTCCGCAATATAACAAAGATACGCCCTTTCCTCTGTTGCTCGACTGCTAAAACTCTGACTCAGGCCCTCATTCTCTCCCGTCTTGATTACTGTAACCTCCTGCTATTCGGCCTTCCTGCCTCTCATCTGTCTCCCCTACAATCTATCCTAAATGCTGCTGCCAGAATCACTCTACTCTTTCCTAGATCTGTCTCAGCATCTCCCCTCCTGAAATCCCTCTCCTGGCTTCCAATCAAATCCCGCATCTCACACTCCATTCTTCTCCTCACTTTTAAAGCTTTACACTCTTCTGCCCCTCCTTACATATCAGCCCTAATTTCTCACTATGCACCATCCCGACTCTTGCGTTCTGCTCACGGATGTCTTCTTTCTACCCCCTTTTTATCTAAAGCCCTCACCCGCCTTAAACCTTTTTCACTGACTGCCCCACACCTCTGGAATGCCCTTCCCCTCAGTACCCGACAAGAACCCTCTCTATCCACCTTTAAGACCCACCTTAAGACACACTTGCTTAAAGAAGCATACGAATAGCACTGTGAACATTCTGAACACATGATACATAAAGCTTGGCCCCCTGCAGACGCACTTACCAGAACTCCCTCCTACTGTCTCTGTACGTTCTCCCAACCTACCAATTAGATTGTAAGCTACTCGGGGCAGGGACTCCTCTTCCTTAATGTTATGTTTATGTCTAAAGCACTTATTCCCATGATCTGTTATTTATATTATCTGTTATTTATTCGATTACCACATGTATTACTACTGTGAAGCGCTATGTACATTAATGGCGCTATATAAATAAAGTGAACCCAAGTGATTTGAATCGGCGCTAAAACTCTCAAAGTGAATAGAAAATGTAACTAAAATATTACATAAAAGTGTGTAACCCAAAAACAATACTTCTCAACCTTCCAAGGAATATGCAAAGATTCCCTACAAAAGCAGTCTTGGTCCGGGGTGGGAAGGGAGCAATTGGAACAGGAAACACACCGGAAAAGATAAAAAATAAAAACAATAATAGTGCAGTATGTAAATACAATCAGGAGTATGTATGCTATCTTGGCTCTGTAGAAATTCCTACTTACAACAAGTGGAATATAAATAGGCAGTGTTCTGACTCTGTCAGTGTAGATATAGTAATTATCCCAGCAGAGGAAAAGGATTCAGGATCAGGGAAACTTCAAACGGAGATCATGTAGGTATGGTATACTCGAATCCAAACAGGGTAGAGTGTGCATGGAAGATAAAAAACAGACCAATGGTATAGATCGCTAGAACACTTTTATCACACACAAAAGATAAGTAGGTAATGTACTTACAATAAGTACATATTACATGTACATATCAAGGTTTCGTGAGGCAGTAGAGTGCTGGTCCTAGATGGTAAAGTTTCTCCCGTCTTCCCTCAACTCCAAACTCGCCGCCGGTGGATGGCGTCTGACGTCACTTCCGGTGAACCACCAAGTGAAGACGAAATAGGGTATTTTGGGGAATGAGCCCAATGGACCTGATGCTACTAGAGTCTGATATGACTTAAAATGGGAGTAAACCGACAGTCCACTAAAGAGTATATATGGCAGATCACCGTAAGCATCAATTAGTAAAATAAAATGCAGTATAAGAACTCACCCTGGGCGGGGGGCCCGTTGTGCAGACTCTGGCTGGGTGCAAAGGATGAAGCATCCAGGGACACTCCACTCGCAGACCTCTTAGTGCCACAGCTGCTGCCCTTACCCGCCTGGTGTCACTGGTATCTCCGTGTGATTGACTCTGGGTGACCCGCTGGGGTGCCGTCGGTGACGTCAGATCTATCCCTGCGCGTGCAATCCGGGTATCCTCCCTCCGTGGCGGCTTCACAAGATGATTGTGGGATCCCGCTGGATAATCGCGCTCACGCTGTGTCTTGTTGATGGAGGAGTGCTGATCCTAGTGCGTCTCTGCGACACTGCAAACACTGCGCTCCGGCGTGTCCACGTGGGTGGGAAGGGAATGATGACGTCAGACCTCAGACGGGCGAATCTCGCGGTGATGTGCCTGCGTGCACCAGCCTTATAGTAGTAGAAGTAGAAGTGGTGAAGAGGCGGTCACAGCAAAAAGTCAGGTTCAGGAACGGTTGTGATTAAAACAGCTTTATTGGTACATGCTGTACATCTCAGAAGGGGTCACTCTGACGCGTTTCGTCCCTCGTCAGGACTTTTTCAAAGAGTATACTACCCTTAACACACAGACCCCTTAAATAGGAGGAGACCCATTCTGATTGGCTGGTCAACAGATGACAGAAGGTTTCTTAAAGCTCAATCAGGTTGATATTGAAACAATGTTTGGGTTTAACCCATTAACTGGGTCTGTGTGGAAATACATGGTTAAAACATACATACTTAACAAACGAAACAATATATATATATAAAATCAATGGTATACAATGGGATGTAGAGCAATAACCAATATATATTAAAATGATTATTTTCACAACTATGGTGGTGTGGAGTATTATTTAATTATGTTCTAGTCTAACTTAGATAAAAATTAATAATGTTGGTCAATATTTCTAAGTAGAATTGCCATAAGTGAATAGAAACGATATATTGCCTAAATATATTTGGATATGGATTAGTACAAAATGTAATACAAACAATATATACTGTTTTATGCACATTAACATATTTTGGAAATGCAATAGGTATCAAGATTTGGTTATTAGGGTATAGTGATAGTTTAACTCGTAACACGCTGGGTTGCAGTTATGTGGACACACACTCCCGGTCACCCTCCACCTCACACGGCTATAGAAAGTGTTTTAACTCCCAGTCAATATTAATGCCGTGTGGGTGAAGGGTGTCGAGGGTGTATATCCAGAACATCTCTCGCTGATTTAGTGTGTTCTCTCTGTTGCCACCTCTGGGGTGGCAGTGTATATGCTCGATAGCAGAGAAGGTGAAATTCTTAATGCCTCCCTTGAGGCATTGCGTAAAGTGTCTGGATACGGGATGAAGAAGATCACCTTTCCTGATTAAGCGGGCATGTTCTGCCATTCTGGTTTTTAATGGCCTAATTGTACGACCTACATAGCTTGATCCACATTTGCAATTAAGTACATATATGACATAACTGGTGTTACAATTTAGAAAGGTCTTGATTTTATATTCACGTAAATTATATTTACACATGATCTTATTTGTTGGTGATGCGTGTTGGCACATGGTGCAATTACCACATTTGAAAAATCCCTTGGGGATACTACTGATATGGGAGGGACCACTCTTGCTAACAAACATGCTGGGTGATAGGTGTGATGCCAGTGTCTTCGCCTTCCGATAGGTGAACCTGGGTCCACCTTGGACAATTGGGCGTATATCATTGTCCAATAGTAGAGTGTGCCAATGCTTGTGAAAGATGTCACAGATTTGTTTGGACTGTTGGTTGAATGTGGTGATAAAATAAGGACTTTTTCTTTCACCAGAAGCATTGGCACTCCTCTCCTTAGGAGCTGATTTTTTCCTTTTGCGGATTAGATTTTTTCGTTCTGTTACATTTGCCTTGTCAAATGCTGCACCAACATCTTTGGCGGAATACCCCCTGGCGAGAAATCTTGTTGACATCTCTCGTGATCGGGACAGAAAGACCTCATCGTCAGAGCACAGCCTTTTGAGTCTCATAAACTGAGCTCCAGGGATATTTCTAATTAGAGATTTTGGGTGGCAACTTTGTGCACATAGGAGTGTATTCCTGGAGTTCTCCTTACGGTAAATGTCTGATTGAATTTGCATCTTGTTGTCAATGTACAGGACCAGATCCAAATAGTGAATGTGATTAAGGTTATGTTCAAAAGTGAGTTTAATGTTTAAATCGTTAGTGTTTAGATAGTCTGTGAAGGAATTCAGTGTGTGTTCATCACCCTTCCAAATTATTATCAGATCGTCAATATACCGCTTATAGAAGACGATATTTTGACGAAAAGGGTTATCACTGTGAAAAATAAACCGTGCTTCCCAAAAACCCATAAATAAATTAGCGTATGATGGTGCGAAGCTCGTGCCCATTGCGGTACCCAACAACTGTAAATAAAAAAGTGAATCAAACATAAAGTAATTGTGAGTGAGCAAAAATGAAATAGATTCCAATAAGAAAGTGCAATGTGAGAAAGATAGAGTGGAAAGTTCTAAATAATATTCAACGGCTGCTAATCCATGTTTGTGTTGTATAATAGAATATAGTGAGGCCACATCAAGTGTGACCCACCTGTATTCTTTGTGCCAAGTGAAGTCCTGCAAATTGACAATCAAGTCTGCTGTGTCTCTGACATATGAGGGTAACTGTACCACCAGGGGTTGCAGAAATTTGTCAACATACCGTGACAATCCATCTCCCAAAGATCCAATGCTCGCTACTATTGGTCGACCAGGAGGGTCAACCAGCGATTTATGGATCTTTGGGAGATGGTGGAATATAGGAATCACGGGATGTGTACAGTCAAGGAATTCAAATTCCTTACGGCTGATGACATTTAAAATTCTGCCAAACTCTAATAGTTCCACCAATTCTTCATAATATTTAGATGTTGGATTGCCTTTAAGACAAAGATATGAGGTAGTATCCTGTAACTGTCTCAAAGCTTCTTTTTGGTATTGTAAGGAAGACATAATAACAAGGGCACCCCCCTTATCTGCATGTTTAAGTATGATATCATGCTGCTTTTTTATACAATCAATCTGCTGTACTTCAGTGTAACTTAGATTACCAGAATTAACCTTTGAACATGTGAAACCTTGAGCTAATAAACGTAAGTCTCTTTCTACCAAATGTTCAAACATACAAATGGATGGTCCTCTGTTGTAGTTTGGGCAAAATAGTGACTTTTTACGATAGCCCGATACTCTTTGAAAAAGTCCTGACGAGGGACGAAACGCGTCAGAGTGACCCCTTCTGAGATGTACAGCATGTACCAATAAAGCTGTTTTAATCACAACCGTTCCTGAACCTGACTTTTTGCTGTGACCGCCTCTTCACCACTTCTACTTCTACTACTATAAGGCTGGTGCACGCAGGCACATCACCGCGAGATTCGCCCGTCTGAGGTCTGACGTCATCATTCCCTTCCCACCCACGTGGACACGCCGGAGCGCAGTGTTTGCAGTGTCGCAGAGACGCACTAGGATCAGCACTCCTCCATCAACAAGACACAGCGTGAGCGCGATTATCCAGCGGGATCCCACAATCATCTTGTGAAGCCGCCACGGAGGGAGGATACCCGGACTGCACGCGCAGGGATAGATCTGACGTCACCGACGGCACCCCAGCGGGTCACCCAGAGTCAATCACACGGAGATACCAGTGACACCAGGCGGGTAAGGGCAGCAGCTGTGGCACTAAGAGGTCTGCGAGTGGAGTGTCCCTGGATGCTTCATCCTTCGCACCCAGCCAGAGTCTGCACAACGGGCCCCCCGCCCAGGGTGAGTTCTTATACTGCATTTTATTTTACTAATTGATGCTTACGGTGATCTGCCATATATACTCTTTAGTGGACTGTCGGTTTACTCCCATTTTAAGTCATATCAGACTCTAGTAGCATCAGGTCCATTGGGCTCATTCCCCAAAATACCCTATTTCACATTCTATGTTATCCTGGTTGCTCGTCTGATATACATTTGTCTACAAAGAACTTTGATCGCTATATATCTACTAAGTGATTTTTTCAAGATGGGATCTGTGAAGTGGCTATAGTGATACCATTTCCAGTTTTTTCAAATAATTTAGAATAAACCACTACCTCTATCCTCAGTCTAAAAGTTCAGGACTTACTATCATAAACATATTTTCTTAATATCATTTTTTTTGAAGCCTATATATACACATTTTTAGGCTAAACACTATGGAAGAATCAAGTGGAGATGAAATTGTTATATCTGATGTGGAGAGTATTACATATGTACACATGTGTAGTGATAATACACGACGATCTAGAAAGGCTGCACACTTGTTTGACGGAATATCTGACATTGTATGTAATGAACCATCAGACTTAACCCATTATTTTGTCAAACTGGAAAAACTCCTGGTTGAAAACTTAAGACTCTGGTGGGATATTACATCACTAGAAAATTACACTAGATGTAATAGAATCCCCAGAGGATTACGAATCAAAAAGGTACCATCTTTTGGGTTCTCAAATAAACAGTTTGAACAGGACTGGATTAAAACCCTAGACGCATGTTCATTCAAACTAATGGATCTAATCATACAACAGAAAACCGCAGAAAAATCACTACTAATGTCAGAAATCACAACTCTTCAGAAAAAATTGCAGCCATTTTCAACAATGGAGCAATTTGTTCGAAATGATAAGACTTTATTGTCTAACATTGAAACGATTGAAGACAATATTAGTGACAAAAAACATGTAAAATTTGAGAGAGACCGTGTTGACTACACCAAGGGCCAAATATATTGTTGGCAAAAACCCATTATTATTAAAGAATTTACAAGTTCAAGTACACCCAAAAGCCAACGCCGCCAAAAAGGATGGCAAAAAAATGCCACAAATAAATCTATTCTGAAAAATCCGCGAATTGAGACTTCCAGCTTTGAGTCTGATGTCTCTGATCAAGACTATAGATCACACACAGTTTCCTTTGATAGAACTGCAGACCACACAAGAGAAAATCGTGGAACCTGTAGTTACGATCAAAAAGCTTCAACATCATCTTGTCATACTAAAATGTCAAAATCTTCTGGTCAACCATCCTCAGCTTTTTTACAGGCAGGTCCCAAAGGCAGAGGGGGACCAGGAGATCCAAAAGGAAACGAAGGACGAGGCAAGGCCAAGCGGAAGAAGTACGAATAAAGGAGCCGGGTAATATAATTAATCTATCGGATATAGAACTTTCACTCGACCAGTTGACACTACTGAATAAGGGACTTGGGTTCGCACCGACACAAAACTTCAATCTGTTTCAAACAGTAATTGATCTTCAGAAATTTACCAGAAAATTAACTCTAAATAAGATCTTTGATTCACATAAGACAACAGATGATTCAGATGTGAACGATCATTTCCAACCACCCTCTACCAAAGAAATAGATTTATTGACATTTCAAGAATGTTGTGTTCTCTCCGATCTGGACACATTATTGGAATCACAAGGTGAACGGTTGGTACCATTCAACCAACCGTTTTTTGGTCAAGAAGATTCGGGCTATCGTAAAAAGTCACTATTTTGCCCAAACTACAACAGAGGACCATCCATTTGTATGTTTGAACATTTGGTAGAAAGAGACTTACGTTTATTAGCTCAAGGTTTCACATGTTCAAAGGTTAATTCTGGTAATCTAAGTTACACTGAAGTACAGCAGATTGATTGTATAAAAAAGCAGCATGATATCATACTTAAACATGCAGATAAGGGGGGTGCCCTTGTTATTATGTCTTCCTTACAATACCAAAAAGAAGCTTTGAGACAGTTACAGGATACTACCTCATATCTTTGTCTTAAAGGCAATCCAACATCTAAATATTATGAAGAATTGGTGGAACTATTAGAGTTTGGCAGAATTTTAAATGTCATCAGCCGTAAGGAATTTGAATTCCTTGACTGTACACATCCCGTGATTCCTATATTCCACCATCTCCCAAAGATCCATAAATCGCTGGTTGACCCTCCTGGTCGACCAATAGTAGCGAGCATTGGATCTTTGGGAGATGGATTGTCACGGTATGTTGACAAATTTCTGCAACCCCTGGTGGTACAGTTACCCTCATATGTCAGAGACACAGCAGACTTGATTGTCAATTTGCAGGACTTCACTTGGCACAAAGAATACAGGTGGGTCACACTTGATGTGGCCTCACTATATTCTATTATACAACACAAACATGGATTAGCAGCCGTTGAATATTATTTAGAACTTTCCACTCTATCTTTCTCACATTGCACTTTCTTATTGGAATCTATTTCATTTTTGCTCACTCACAATTACTTTATGTTTGATTCACTTTTTTATTTACAGTTGTTGGGTACCGCAATGGGCACGAGCTTCGCACCATCATACGCTAATTTATTTATGGGTTTTTGGGAAGCACGGTTTATTTTTCACAGTGATAACCCTTTTCGTCAAAATATCGTCTTCTATAAGCGGTATATTGACGATCTGATAATAATTTGGAAGGGTGATGAACACACACTGAATTCCTTCACAGACTATCTAAACACTAACGATTTAAACATTAAACTCACTTTTGAACATAACCTTAATCACATTCACTATTTGGATCTGGTCCTGTACATTGACAACAAGATGCAAATTCAATCAGACATTTACCGTAAGGAGAACTCCAGGAATACACTCCTATGTGCACAAAGTTGCCACCCAAAATCTCTAATTAGAAATATCCCTGGAGCTCAGTTTATGAGACTCAAAAGGCTGTGCTCTGACGATGAGGTCTTTCTGTCCCGATCACGAGAGATGTCAACAAGATTTCTCGCCAGGGGGTATTCCGCCAAAGATGTTGGTGCAGCATTTGACAAGGCAAATGTAACAGAACGAAAAAATCTAATCCGCAAAAGGAAAAAATCAGCTCCTAAGGAGAGGAGTGCCAATGCTTCTGGTGAAAGAAAAAGTCCTTATTTTATCACCACATTCAACCAACAGTCCAAACAAATCTGTGACATCTTTCACAAGCATTGGCACACTCTACTATTGGACAATGATATACGCCCAATTGTCCAAGGTGGACCCAGGTTCACCTATCGGAAGGCGAAGACACTGGCATCACACCTATCACCCAGCATGTTTGTTAGCAAGAGTGGTCCCTCCCATATCAGTAGTATCCCCAAGGGATTTTTCAAATGTGGTAATTGCACCATGTGCCAACACGCATCACCAACAAATAAGATCATGTGTAAATATAATTTACGTGAATATAAAATCAAGACCTTTCTAAATTGTAACACCAGTTATGTCATATATGTACTTAATTGCAAATGTGGATCAAGCTATGTAGGTCGTACAATTAGGCCATTAAAAACCAGAATGGCAGAACATGCCCGCTTAATCAGGAAAGGTGATCTTCTTCATCCCGTATCCAGACACTTTACGCAATGCCTCAAGGGAGGCATTAAGAATTTCACCTTCTCTGCAATCGAGCATATACACTGCCACCCCAGAGGTGGCAACAGAGAGAACACACTAAATCAGCGAGAGATGTTCTGGATATACACCCTCGACACCCTTCACCCACACGGCATTAATATTGACTGGGAGTTAAAACACTTTCTATAGCCGTGTGAGGTGGAGGGTGACCGGGAGTGTGTGTCCACATAACTGCAACCCAGCGTGTTACGAGTTAAACTATCACTATACCCTAATAACCAAATCTTGATACCTATTGCATTTCCAAAATATGTTAATGTGCATAAAACAGTATATATTGTTTGTATTACATTTTGTACTAATCCATATCCAAATATATTTAGGCAATATATCGTTTCTATTCACTTATGGCAATTCTACTTAGAAATATTGACCAACATTATTAATTTTTATCTAAGTTAGACTAGAACATAATTAAATAATACTCCACACCACCATAGTTGTGAAAATAATCATTTTAATATATATTGGTTATTGCTCTACATCCCATTGTATACCATTGATTTTATATATATATATTGTTTCGTTTGTTAAGTATGTATGTTTTAACCATGTATTTCCACACAGACCCAGTTAATGGGTTAAACCCAAACATTGTTTCAATATCAACCTGATTGAGCTTTAAGAAACCTTCTGTCATCTGTTGACCAGCCAATCAGAATGGGTCTCCTCCTATTTAAGGGGTCTGTGTGTTAAGGGTAGTATACTCTTTGAAAAAGTCCTGACGAGGGACGAAACGCGTCAGAGTGACCCCTTCTGAGATGTACAGCATGTACCAATAAAGCTGTTTTAATCACAACCGTTCCTGAACCTGACTTTTTGCTGTGACCGCCTCTTCACCACTTCTACCAAGTGAAGACGCCTGAAGTTGCTGCCGTTCCTTTGCTGTCCGTCCCCTTTGCCTCCAGCCGGACGTCGTCACCCCTTTACCGGAAGTGACGTCAGACGCCATCCACCGGCGGCGAGTTTGGAGTTGAGGGAAGACGGGAGAAACTTTACCATCTAGGACCAGCACTCTACTGGGTGGGAATATTACTTCATCTACACTGACAGAGTCAGAACACTGCCTATTTATATTCCACTTGTTGTAAGTAGGAATTTCTACAGAGCCAAGATAGCATACATACTCCTGATTGTATTTACATACTGCACTATTATTGTTTTTATTTTTTATCTTTTCCGGTGTGTTTCCTGTTCCAATCGCTCCCTTCCCACCCCGGACCAAGACTGCTATATAAATAAAGACATACAATACAATACCTTTAATATTGTTTCAAATAACACTGGCACAGATAATGTTTTGACTTTTCCAGAGTTTGAGCACATAGAGCAGAAAGTCATATTTTCGGATTCGGTTAGCACGTTGGTAAATTCAACCATGGTTGCACAATAGTACAGCACTTATTATAATTTAAACCTGTCATTCTCAAAATATGTACAATAAAACTATCAGGTTTCACTCTCTGTCTCTCTCTCTGTTCTGAGCAAGTACAGTTAAGTTAACCACATTTTCATATGCCTGGTATTTAGGGTTTCCAATTTTGATTTAGTTGCCACAAGGAAACCCTGTATTTTTCTAGCTGTAAACGACACCAGATAATCCAAAAGTGTTTGAAACCCATTTTATCTGAATCTCTGACAGTTTATTTGTTAAGAGTAGTAATGCGGATTGGGCATTCGTGTGATTGAGCCAGTAACCAGCTAATGTCAAAGCAGATACATAACACATCTCCTATTTCAAGTAAAAACAAAGATGTGCCCAGCTACAGATTTCACGTTATACCTATTTTTGTATTGTTCTGCCAGTGATTTGTATAGACTACACAATGCAGTGCTGTCTGCCATAGTGCAATACCTCTCAGCACTAGTAATTTAAGACTTTCTTCTCTGTAATACACTAAACCATCATAACCTGTCTCTTCCCATTTAGTTTAACCTACAACCACCACACACTGATTTGACTGTGTGTGGCTTTCTCTATTGCCATTTATTACTCTGCTCGACTCCTGAAATTCTGTTTGCAATTTAAGGCCACAAATTAGAAGCGTAAGTCATCTGTTTCCTATAATCCCCCTGTCAGGACTGGAAACACATTTGGAGTTCAGCAGCACCAAGCACTCCTTTGCAGCCTCGGAGATGGCTTAACCCTTTCACTGCTGGTTGTGCCAGCAACGCATTCCTGTGCAAGAAACTCCTGCCAGTGTTATAATGGTGAACAGAATCTTTCCTCAAAATGTGCAATATAACACAAGGATCTTTAAAGCATTATGCCACAAAAGAACATTAACACTGTAGATTTTATGCACTTTAAATATAAATGTTTAGAAACCTTGAAGGCATTTTTTATGTATTTTTTTTGGTTTTGTTATTCTTATGTTAGCACGTTTAAACTATGAAAGTAAATGCAAGTACAACAGTATACAGCCATGCTACAGTGACATATTAACCCCTCTACTGCAGTGTCCCTTCAACACAAAGGTTAATGAATCACTAGTACTGTAATAAGTTTCTCAAATTAAATTCTGTACATCCTGAAGCTTAATTTAATCAATCATAGAGATGTTTGCCACATCTATTGAACGATTTTGACTTTGTCATAGTGAGTCAATCAATTCATTTATTGCCTGACTTTTTACTTGAAAGGGCAACTGTGAAGATTAGAATAAAAATGAATTCCTGCTAAGTACAGGTTCCTGCCAAGAATAACATCTCAACTTTCTACCGCATCTCTGAAATTAGTACCTGCTTTTAGGTTCAACATATCGCCTGCTGAATAAAGTGCTGGTTTATAAATCACTGGTTCTTTGTTTTACATCCATTTCCCTTCAGAACAAAGCAAATACAAATCATAGCATTGGCCACAAAAATCAGCAATCCATGCTGCTCGTTACTTTTTTACCTGGACTGGGGAGAAGTGCAGTGCTGATTCTTGACCCCCCGACATCTGGGGCCCCCCGGTTCCTAAGTGATTGTTTTGACCGCTGGGCAAGAATACTTGAATAATTGAAATGAAGCTTGGCATGCGCCACGTTTGTACCAGAAACACTGTCTTTCAATGCCTGGTACAGTACGTAGGTCCCAAACTGGCCATGGGATCAGTGCCCGCTGCTGCAGCCTACAGAAAGTGGCAGTGACACTGGGATACGATGTTGCAACTTTCTGTTCCTGAGCCACTGACATGTTTGTAGATTTTATTGTGTCAAAACCAGAAATGAGGACAAATATTAGTCATGTTTGCAACGGGAGTTCTTTTAAAAAGGCAATCCAAGCAGTTTTTTGTTTTTTTAATACAGGATTGTAGCAGGGGGTCTGTGGAGCCGAACCCATTCATTTCAGCTCAAGGGACCCCTGCTTCCTGAGATTCTTACCCCCGACATGGCTGCCAGTATCTCTGCAGAAAGCTGGACCTGATGATGTCATTGCTTCCTTTTGGTCGGCAGGGCCCTAGAGCTGAAATTAATGGGGTTCAGCTCCAGAGTCCCCCTGCTTCCCTCCTGTATAAAAAAAATGGGGGGGGGAGGCTTGGATTGCCTCTTTAAAAGAAAAACTCCCCTTGCAAACATTACTAATATTTGTCCTCATTTCTTTTTTTTTTGTGTGTATATAGAGCTCTAACAGGAGTGACTTTGCTTGTGTATGATATACCCCCAAACCAGCTCATTCTTGTGCTGCTGTTAAAATGTTAAAAGACTACCTGGAATCCCTTTTACTTTTCCCAAGAGGGTGTCCTAATGTGTCAGGATTCCCTGCCACAGAAAGCTTTTAACCTTCTTTCGGCAGCAGATCTTCTTTTCATCTTTTTATTCTTTAAGGTTCTTTATCTCCCCTCTAGGGAGAATAATCAAGTACTGTACAGCCTTACAGAGTAGAAAAAAAAGAAGTCCTCAAACTAGGGCTCTGCAGGTCTTCAAATACCTGCACCAAACGACTACTTATGTCTAAGAATCCTCTCTTCTTCTATATGTTAATTGTGTTTTTTACTACAGTACTTTATTTTATGATTATTGTTTCAATTGCTCTTCACACAACTCTCCCAAAGTGTGCATGCATTTGGCACCATTTCACACTATTGTGAGGTTGTTGAACTTCAATGTTTTCGTAGCTAGCCATAGAGTAAGTAAGTGTTAAAGCTGCAGTTCAAGCAATATCCTACATGTTTTTTTTTAAATAAATCAGTTCTGTACTATGAGAAAATACTTGTAGCATTTAAAAGAAAATTTAAAAACACAATTGTAAAGACATTTTGAATGTATTCTAACGTAACAAGCATTTGTGCTCCTATAGCAACTATTTACAAAGTCACATCCCCTTCCCCTTCTGAAACAGCATCACCTTTTTGAGCCCTTCCCTCTCTAGTAGTTAACCAATTGAATCTGGTGCGTGCCTGGTCACATGATCTTCCTCACAGAACTTTGGCTGTCAGTGCAGCAGAAGAGGACCCAGGATGCATTTAGTGAACCCCGAGCCAAATCTTCAGCAATCGATTACAGGAGACCGGATCGATCAGCAACTTAGCTAATAGCTAGTATGTACTGTAAATTGTATTGATGCACATTTTGAATTAAAAATAAATGTAAAATTAAAAACGACAGCTTGAACTGCAGCTTTAATATGGTAACAGACGTGGCATGACATAATTGTACCTTAATAGTTTCATTTAATGCCAGTATTTTGTATTGTCACTACAATTTCTGCAGCTTCTTTTGAAATGTCACTGTGCCCTTGTGACCCAATGTCATTTCTAATGAGATAACCGCATAAAGGAGCCTCCCACAGCAGATAATATTCGAAAAATTTAGGGGTGGGGATCAAGGCAAATTTGGAGACTAACGTGCGCCTATTGCATCATTTTCATCTTGCATCTTTTTTCATCAATATATCAAGTGTTGCTCCATGCGTATCCGCTTGGGATTTGGGGAGTGTCAATAGGAGGAGTTAGGCTGCGGTCCAAGTGCGTTCTATGCGTGCGCTGTGCGCACAAGCACCGCCCCCCAATCAGTCCCGGCCCAGTACATGTATCGGCGCGCATTTAGCAGCTGCGCTCTACTGCAAGTTTTCACACATACAATTTTTTTGTATGTGGAACTTGCGATGGAGGCGTGGCCACGCCCCTGCCGGTGGTTCAGCCAATGAGGGCGAACCAGCCGTGTAAGGTCATGGCCACGCCCCTTCAAAACCCCCACCACGGCCCCTCCCGTCGCAATCTCTCCCTCTCTCCCAGGACCATCTGCGGTGAAGCGCTGCGCATGCGGCGACCCCCCACCCTCCCCGCGCCGGGCGCGCATGCTGCAGAATGCACTGGGACTGCAGCCTTAGGGAGGAGTTACATGATGCACAGATTACAATGAGATGCATCAAACTCTGCGTTTCTGTGTGTCACTTATTTTTATCTTGTATTTGCATCAAATATATCCATCAGGTATCATAAACCTCTCCCACGAAGCCTACACTTCATTCTTTGCATTGTAAAACGTCAATGATTTGGACTAGAAATTCCACTTTCCTCAGTTCACTCTTCTTGGTGATACTTTATTCTCGTTTGGTGTATATCTGGTGATCTTCTCCAGAAAGTTTGACTTCTTATACTAATTATCCAACGCTGATCTTTTTCCCGTGACTCAGATACTATTTTGTGCTACGGTATCTCAATTGTGATTTGGGGAATGGCAAAAGGAAGTGTTATGGGGAAGTTAGAGGATGCCTGTATTGAAATGGAATCTAATCCAGGTGCTACTAGTACGGCTGCACAGGGCCTGTGCCTTGAGGGATCCCATGCTGGGCAGGTAGCACCTGCCTGTGCTATCTCTTTGTCCTCTCATGAACAATGATAGTGGGGGTAAAGCTGGGGCGCTCCAGCTAACCACCCCACCCCCTCCCCAATGCCTGGTCATATTCAACTTCTCCATGCAGCCGCAGGGTCTTTCCCCAGCTCTGCTCCACCGTGGGACCTGGCCCCAGGTAAAATAACTAAGGGGGGAGAGTGAGCGAAGGGGAAAAGACAGAGAGAGTGCTTAGAGAGAGAGAGAGAGAGAGAGAGAGAGAGAGAGAGGGGTGCTTTAAGAGGGAGAATGCGTGCTGATAGAGAGGGGGGGTGCTGAGAATGGGAGAGTGGGTGCTGTGTGAGAGAGGGGGATGACAGAGGGGGTGCTGTGAAATAGAGAGGGGAGAGAGAGGGAGAAGGGGGGCTGAGAGAGGGAGAAGGGGGGCTGCAAGAGGGAGAAGGGGGGCTGAGAGAGGGAGATGGGGGGCTGAGAGAGGGAGAAGGGGGGCTGAGAGAGGGAGAAGAGGGGCTGAGAGAGGGAGAAGGGGGCTGAGAGAGGGAGAAGGGGGGCTGCGAGAGGGAGAAGGGGGCTGAGAGAAAGAGTGGGTTGAGAGATTGGTGAAAAAGAGATGAATGAGATAAGAGGGGTCAAAAATAGAGAGGAGGTGAGAGATAGAGAAGGGGAGAGAGGAGATATAAAAACTTTATTTGTTCACTATTATCAGTCCCTGTTCAAATGTTTCATGACCGATAATAGTAAATCCATGTAACGGGAGCCGCACATTTGCTAAAGCTGTTTCTTGCTTTTGTGTGGGCGAAAAAATCTGCCAGGTTGTGGTGTAAATCTAGCAGAGCTAAATTGGGTGAGCTCAGACCTAACCCTATAGCAGAATGTATCAGTAACCCTGTAACTTTCATACCTTTATGGAGTATGTACCTGGAAAACAGGCTCCTCCCAAATTGGCTTGCAATTTATTAGTGAATTATTTATAACAAGGAGTCACTTAGTTGTATCTTTTTTTATCATACAATGATTCAAGCATGCTAACTCAATGTTATTAGTTACGTACATTAAATGCATAATATTCCTTATTGTGGACTAAACACTATGAAATATGCGAAAGTGCCTAAAGGGTTAAATGAATTAAGCATTTATACTACATGTGATTCAATGCAAATAAAACTGGCCAAAAAAAACAGAAAAAAAATTCCCTTATAAAGGGAAAATTGTTAGTGAAAAAGTTACTTAGTGGAAAATAATATATATATATATATATATATATATATATATATATATAACAAATGGAAGAATTACTGTATGCTCATTTGCATGTCTAGACAGGTCTGCAACCCCACCTTTCACCATTATCACCCAGCACTTCCACTGTAGCAAGGGATTCTGGGAAATGACATGCAAATGAGCACACAGTGCCACCTTTTGCTTCAAAACCATTTTTAACATGGTTCCCTATAGGCTTAAGCTTGCTGCATGGTCACAACTTTAAGCACAGCCACGGTTAAGATGCATAGCCGGTAAACCCACCCACAGACAGCCGTTTCGACCTTAATGGGTCTCATCAGTGTGGGGTTGGTTATTCTGGCTATGCAAAAATGAAGCAATGAGGATGGGTTTTACCATACTTAGTTATGTTATGGTGAGTAAAAAAAGTATATATATATATATATATATATATATATATATATATATATATATATATATATATACACACACACACTTCTCGTTTTTTTGTCTGAATCTTTTTTTTATCAAAAGATGCAACTAAGTGGTTCCTTTGTTATAAGACGTAGGATCAACATGTATAATTTTACTAATAAATTGCAAGCCAATTTGGGAGGAGTGCAAGGATTTTGCATTTGTTTTCCATAAATGTGTGGTGTGACAATCCTGCACCAGATGTAAAAAAAAGAAACCCCACTTTTTTCTTACATTTGACAAAACCATAAGTTAAAATTCCTCCGTGTGTCAAAACTTTGAGACATGGTCCCCAATGTGTTAATTAGAAGGTTGGCAAACTCCATGTTGTTTTCCACTGGTCCATGTGCTACGTCCTTATACATTGCTGCTGTGGAGCATGAGAGGAGCAGAACGAAAGAAGTGGAGACAGGAACAACGTCTGATTTAGGCCTACATAGTTCTCGAGGGCGTGTACTTTTGAGATGTTAAATATTCTACCAATATTATGACATTTACACAAACAATACTGAATAAGTGTTTATAATATGGGAACAGCTTTCTTATGCATAATAATTATGTATGTGCCTTGCTGTGCATGGCATGTTTCCTAACGTTCTTAACAACAAAAATAGTGTACGTTCCTATTTTGCTGACGTTTATCTATCAGTATGAAATGTTTTAGTGTTTAATGCTCCATAAATACATTTTTAGTATGAACCAAACCGTTGTGAAACACATTTGCAAGCATAAATGAAATGCTCTCGCATTTTTTCTAGCATAGAAGTCATAAAATATCCTGAAATGATGCTATATTTTGTAGTAAATCTTCTTCTTTAGAACGTAACATAAAATATTACCCCAAAAGACACGTGCTGATTCCTTTTTAAATGAACACAACGCTAGAGCCATGGTAAGCGCAAATTGACCTACAAGAAAACTGACAGGTTTATAGACTCTGCCTTTGATTGAAATGTTGGGAAATCTTTTGGCAATTTTCCCAGACATCCAGGTAGAACAGTGAGTTCAGTGATTATGCTAACGAAAACAATCTGGCTTTGCACAAACGCACCTCAGGCCTATCCGAGTGTGAAGGCCTATCAATGTGCCAGATCAAGAAAGAGACCTACTTACCAAAGTGAACAGCTAAGTGACAAGGTTTTGTAGCATACAGTACTACTGTACCAGCATTCATATACATGTAGCATCAGGTAGATTACAAATCCCATTCAGAAATAAAGCACCTAACAGAAATATATAAAAGTATCATACAATTACAGAAATTGCTGCAAACGAATGGAAACAAACAGAAGCAAATTGTATTTTGTTTGTCAGCTGAAAGCAGCAAAACACGTGAAATCTTATAAAGGTTTTTTTTTAAATAAATCAGTTCTGTAGTATTAGATAATACTTACTGCGATTTAAAAAAATTAGTATTCAACTCTTAGGTTGCGGTGCTTGCCGCTTTTAATTACATAAATGTATATGTGCACGTCCCCGCTCACGCGGTGCGCACACGCTCGTGCGCGGGCACACACGCACACTCAAGCTTGGTGCTTGAGTAAACAAAAAAAATTAACTTTCAAAGAAATTGCCAGGTCACCCGGCGCTCATGTTTGGAGAGCTTGTGATGTCACCGCTCTCAAGCATGAGCGCGGTCAGCGCCAGCCGCCGCCGCCTCAATGAGTTTTAAAGCATCCTTTGATTTCTATAGCAGGTTTTAGCCCACCTCGGAAGCAGTGCAATATATTTGCAACACTTTCCTGTTTGTAAAAATATGTTGCCAATATTCCCAACTGTTTGAGCTGTAAACTATAACACTAGATAATGTTACCTTTGTTATTTAAGGATACATTGTAGCTGCTGAGTTACACTGACTGAAGCAGCCATTATGTTAGTAACACCATAAGGATTTCCACAGATCTAATCCAGGAGCACCAAACGCTTACAATCTTAGGTAAGAATGTAGAAATATAGATTGTCACATGCTTTACATATACAAATAAGGACGAAAAAGAGGGAGTGGGGGGAAAGGGGGAATGCAGTATCGCCGCTTGAAAATTCTTTGTTTACAACGTTTGACTTTTTGGCATGGTTTCCTCTTGTGTTTTTAAAAGAAAATAGTTACTTTTAAACCAGATAATTCAGCGGTTGGTAATATCTGTTATTGATAACTGCTGTACTTGCAGCATAAGAATAGAAAAATTGTGAAGAAAAATGTATATCCCTTAGAAAACGCAAAATAGTATTTACGCATACATAGTACTTTATGATTATTTGTATGAATCTAAAGTTAAATATCGAGGGAGAAACCGGTTTGGAATTTTTGAATACTCACCAACATGCACACTGACTCAGTGGGACTTCCCTAGATCATATACATTTCCATTACATGTCATTTCTTTTTTTTAATGGAATGATCCATAGATTCATTCCTCTTGTGCCTCCAAACTCAAAGTGTAATGAACCTTTTTTTGCCATCCAATACTTTTGTCATACACTCCAATCTACAGCTTTCTTGTTAGTTTAATCAGAGACCACAATGAGCAAACTTGCAACTGCAAACTAGGTAGAAAAATTAGGTTTACCTGTGTTGTTACAGACTTAGTGGAGGGACAACTTCCCCCAAAAGTTTTTCAAACCACATTCCTTACATGAAACATAATCATGTGAAATTAAAAAATCCTAGTACAAGTAACCTGTTAAGCCTCTAGAGATACGCTCCAGTGGTGGTCAATACTGTAAGCTGATATTGGGGTTATTTCAACTGCCAAAGCATCGCCCATGCCTATTAAAGAATGCTTTAAAATACCATTACATCAATTTCAGCAATGGTTTAATTATTCTTCTTTCTGGAATGTTTTCAAATGTGACTCACTTTACTGGAGGGGAATTTCATTGGAAAATGGTGATATGAATGTTTTAAATAAGACTTGGGTGGGGTGGCGATCAGCTCTGGAACGGACTTATTAAACCAATTAAATTCAGTGTTAGCGGGCCCTGAATGCACTGCTTAGCAACTTATTGCAGGCCTCCCCAGAACTAAATGAGTTAAAACACATTTCATGAAACACTCACTGACAGTGACCAATTTAAGGCAGTGTAATAAATGCAGGAAGTGATTTCATTGGAGTTGTACTACTCTGTTTCATAACAAAAATCTACTTCTAATGGTAAAGTTGTGGTGTTTTTTTTATATAGC